>NC_052165.1:48231899-48322735 GCF_902713615.1 Scyliorhinus canicula | reverse complement strand
GTCTGAAGGGTCTGCAAGTTTGCAGCTCAGGCAGTTGGCCATCCCTGGCTGTGTCTGGGCGACGCCGGCCAGCACCTGGGCAATGGAGCCAATGCCCTCAGCGATGGCCTGCTGAGACTGGGCCATGGCATTGCGCGCCTCTGCGATCTGCTGCTGGCTCTGGCTCATGGCTGCCTGTGAGAGGGCAGCCATGTCCTGGGCCACAGATGCCGCCTGCACAGAAAGCCCCATGCCTTCCATACTGCGACCCATGTCTGACACCGTCGCATCCATTGCCTCCACTGCGGACGCCAACAGAGTCCATTTGGTGCGAGTGCATCGAATGCACGCATGATCGGCACCACTCCCTGCTCGTGCACGTGGGTGGACTCCTCCACCTGTGTCTGCAGCTGCCGCAAGCCGGACGTCATCTCCTTCGATCGTCCCTTGGTCTGTGACTGCAGCGGGTCTATGGGTGGGTGTGGTAACTCCAGGAACCCAGGGACCCGTCTGGGCAGCAGATGGTTGCTTGCGCCGGGCTGACCCTCTGACCATCCGGCCCCTCGGCCCACCTGCTGTACCGGGACAGCTGTGTTGTGCGCACCAGTTAGTGTCCCAGATACCTCATCGCCAAAGTGCCCAACCAAGGTGAGTGTCTCTGTGATGGTGGAGGGTGTAGGAGATAGCAGTGGCATAATGTTGTGCTCCTCATTCGACCCGAAGTCCAGGGTCCCCTGGAGTGGTGACTCCTGTCCATCCGTCCCGTGTGTGGGTGTGGCGGGCCTCGGTGTGCCCTGGGCGGGCGTGCCCTGGCTGGTGTCCCGTGCGTCAGTGTCCTCGGTTGACTGCGACGGGGGCCTGTTGCTGTGGCTGCCCTCCTCGTCGATGGGTGTGGCCCGCCGGCGTCGCTGCACTCGCACCAAATGGGGCTGCATCCGCCTGGTGCTCCGGGTCTGTCCCTGGCTCGTGGCCGCCCTGGGGGAGTCGTATGCCTGATGGGCCGGGTCTGTCCCTGTCTTGTGGCCGCCCTGGAACGTCCTGGGGGCATCGTATGCCTGATAGGCCGGGTCTGTCCCTGTCTCGTGGCTGCCCTAGAATGTCCTGGGGGTGGTAGGCATCCGCGGGGACGGGTGAGTCGATGTTTGGTCCTGCAATACACAATACAGCATGCATGGTTAGACACGCAGATGGAGATGGGGCATATGGGGGAAGGGGGCATATGGGGAAGGGGGGCAGGCAGTGGGGGGGGGGGGTCTCACTTGGTGGTGCGCCCCCGACCTCTGCATCCGCAACCTCCCGGTCTTCGGGTCCGCCTGCAAGGTCCAGGGCCCTCTGTTCATGAGTGGTCGCAGTTCGGGTGGACCGCCTCCGGTCCTCTCCCGCTCCTGGTTGTTGTGAGCGTGCTTGTCCAGTTGGGGGGTGGGAGGGTGGCAGGAATAAAGGGCAGGCATATACATGTGGACAAGCGGTTGTGTGTATGTTGGCAGAGGTTCACAACCCATCCTGCCACTGCAGCCTGCATGGGTGGGGGCAGTCATGGCGGTTGCACCTAGGGCTGTGCAGTCCATCGAGGGTGGGGGGGGGGGGGGGGGGGGGGGGGGGTACTCACCCTGGCTGCCCTGACAAGGCAATTGACCTTCTTGTGACACTGGACGCCTGTCCTTGCTTTTACGGCCACGGCACTGACGGCCTCTGCCACCTCCTTCCACAGGCGCCGGCTGAGGCGTTATGCGAACCTGCGGCCGTATCCGGGGTACAGGGCCTCCCTCCTCTGCTCCACTGAGTCCAGGAGCGTCTCGATGTCCCGCTCCTGGAACCTCGGCGCTGCGCGGACATTCTGCCGGGTCTCCGGGGGCAGGGCCATCTTTTGGGCTGCGACGACGTCCGTGACGGGTGGCGCCGTCGCGAATGGAGTCACGCCGCTGCTAGCCCATTCCCGGCTGGAGAATTTGTGACGTTCCGGGGGGCCAGACGCCAGAGTGTTTTGCGCTGTTTTATGGCGCCGGCATCGGGTCATTGCGTCGATTCACAGGAGAATCCCGCCCAATATACATATATACACTGGATTACTTTGGAAAGTCATTTTTCTTGTGCTTTTCAAAATGGACAACTGCTGAGTTGATCAGATGTTTCTAGCTGGCCATTGAAACATATAAATATAAAAACTATGAGAAAGCGTGCTCATTCAGCCCTTTGTGCCTGCTCCACCATTCAACATGATCATGGCTGATCCTGGATCTCAATACCATATTCTGACTTTCTGCCCATTCCCCTTGATGCCATTAAAATCTAAAAAAATATTTATCTCTCTCTTGAATTAATTCATTAACTTGGCCTCCACAGCCTTCTGCAGTGAGTGAAGATATTTTTCTTCATCTCTAAATGGTGTACTCCTTATCCTTAGTCTATGTCACCTTGTTCTAGATTCCCCAACCAGGAAAAACATACTCCCTGCATCTAGTCTGTCCAGCTCTGTTAGAATTTTATACGCTTCAATTAGATCTCCTCTCAACTCTAGTGAATGCCGGCCCAATCAAAACAATCTCTCCTCCAAGGACAGTCCCGCTAACTTTGGTAGAAGCCTAGTGAAACTCTGCTGCACTCCCTCTGTGGCAGGTATATTCTTTCTGAGGTGTGGTCTCACCAAGGCCCTGTGTAAGTGCAGTAAGACATCTCACTTCTGAACTCAAATCCTCTTGCAATGAAGGTCAACGTACCGTTTACTTACTAATTGCTTGCTGCGTCTGCATCACCACTTTTATTAACTGGTATACAAAGACACGCAGGTCCCTTTGTACATCAACAATTCCCAATCAATATATCACCATTTAATTGATATTCCTCCTTACTTTTTTCATGCCGAAGTGTATAACTACACATTTAGCCGCATTGTATTGCATCTGCCATGTGTTTGCCCACTCACTCAACTTGTCGAAACCACCTTAAAGCCTCCTTGTATCCTCGTCATAACACAATTCTTCCCAGTTTTGTGTCATCAACAAACTTACATTTGGTTCTTTCATCCAGGTAAATTAGATATATCATGAACAGCTGGGGCCCAAGCACTGATCCCTGCAGTCAAGTCACTGCCTGCCACTCAGAAAAGGATCCATTTATTCCCACACACTGTTTCCTGTATTCAACCAATTTTCAATCAATACTAATACATTATTCCCAATCCCATGAGTTTCATTTTGTCCAAAATCCTCTTATGAGGGACCTTATTAAAAGCCTTCTGAAAGTCCAAATACACCACTATCCAGTGGTTCTCCCTTCTCCATTCTACTAGTTACATCCTCAGATACAGCGCCGGCCCTAGGGTTGCTGGCGCCCCGGGCAAGCTGAACTTCGGCGCCCTTCGGGGGGGGGGGGGGGGGGGGGCTCTCTATCACATTATCCATCCCTTTTCAAATTGTTTTCCACCCTCCAATCTGTAGGAATTGTTCCAGTCGATACAATTTTGGCAGATGACCAACAATATAGCTAATATTTCCAGGGCCACATCCTTTAATAATCTGAGATGTAAATTATCAGGACCTTGTGATTTGTCAGCCTTTAACCCCATTAATCTCCCTAGCATAATTTTCTTACTAATATTGATTTCCTTCAATTCCGCCCTCTCACTAGACCCTTGGTTCCCTAACATTTCTGGACACTGCATCCAGCAGTTTCAAAGTTAGCAAACACTCCTGGCCTAACATAAACATTCCAACTCCGTTAACACACTGGCCCCTCAGACAAATGGCCTGCTCCAGCCAACTTTGAACAAAGAAAGCCTTCGCAGACCCTAATTTCCCATAATGGGACTCATGGCCTCAGCATTTACTGTTCTAACACAATGGTTTCATAGAATCCCCAGTGTAGAACAGCCTATTTGGCCCAGCAAGTCTGCACTGACCCTCCAAAAGAGCATCATACCTAGGGCTACTCCCCCGTCCATCCCGCCCTAGCCTCGTAACCCCATAACCTAACCTGCACATCGCAGGACACTGAGGGGCAATTTAGCATGGTCAACCCATCTAACCTGCACATCTTTGGACTGTGGGAAGAAACTGGATCAGCTGGAGGCAACCGACACAGATATGGGAGAACGTACAAACTCCACAGTCACCCAATGCTGGAATTAAACCCAAAAACCTAGCACTGTGAAGCAGCAGCAGCAGTGCTAACCACTGTGCCACCCTACAACAAGAGAGCCTCATTTAACGACCCAAAACCAGCTTTAAAACAAAAGGAACCCTGACTCTAATTAAACACCCCCGGTTTCCAGCCACCCGTTGTCCAACATTAAGGAGCTATGTCACATGACCTCATCCAAGTTGCACTGCAATACTGTCTGGTGGAACTGAACTCAGACGGTTACTGTCTTATCTTCAACATGAATACAACTCCAGGCAACAGCTGGTGCTTTCAACCATCAAGCCGGTGGCAGGAGAACGCTGATGTTCATCAAACCTGCCAATTCCTGGAACCTCCCAGATTAACTCCCTCTATGAGCCACCACTCATCATTGATGCCTCACTGTGGAAAGATGGAACACTCTACAATCAGACACCTTCCCTTCTAAAGGGATATTCCAATTGAAGTTAGATAAGGGACATATGCAAAACCCTAACTTGTATTTTATCGTAGTCATGCCCTGAATCCTCTTCCTTTTTGCTTATTCCCCCATTTATTGCGACACAAATAAAGATTTGCGATAAAAATCCTAGGTTCAATGAGTTGTTTTTTTAAATATTAAAATATAAAACTAAAACACTGTAGAGAGCACAAACACAAAAAAAAGTCCAACAATTAATTTGCACAGGAAAAAAAAATCATAAACCTATTAAATTCATTTTCCAAGTGATAGCACTTGCACAAATAAAAAACAGTAAAGTCTCAAGGCCAAATTTTGCAATGTTGAGTTCAACTCCAAAAGCATTTTGCACATCCAAGACCAGTCTCCAGTTTTCCTATCAAAAGGGAAAAGCTAGTTTCACAAACCTTTACAGCCCAAATGGATTGTTCCAAGGGGTGGAATACTTTAAAACAGAAGCCGTCTTTCTTTGATGGCCGCTCAATGAGTTCACAGGCATTCAGAAGCACTGTTCCCACCCACTGGCCATTCTTTGGGGTTTTGTAGATCAACAACATTCCAGGTTTCAGAACACACCACAGCTTTGTCCAACCTTTTAAAGTTCCACGAATCTGATAAATATAAAGTATATTTGTGTTCAATTAAAGAGATCAGATTTTTTAAAATCACAATTCTCCAGAGGAATCGGAGTCAATATACAAATCATGTTGTACTGATCATCACAAAGACAAACACCAGTTTTCATGGATTTAAAAGAACATAACAATAGTTTGTCCTGAAGTTGATAACATATAAACATGCTTTACAGACGACAGATCAAGGTTGGCAAGGAGACTTGATAAGCATGCAGTGGGTCGGAGAACTTTGCCCCCTAAATCTATGCCCTTTGGTTATTGACCACTTTAATAATGAAATAAGTATCTTCATATCCACCCTATTTATGCCCCTCAATCTTACACACCTCCATCAGGTCCCCTCTCAACCTCTGCTGCTCCAAGGAAAACAACCCATCCTTTTCAATGTTACCTCTTAGCTCAGGAACCCAACCCAGGAAGCATTCTGCTAAATCTCCTCTGCACCATTTCTAGTGCAATGACATCCCTCCTATAGTGCGGTAACCAGAACTGCACACAGTATTCGAGCCTAACGAACGTTTATACAGCATCATAACATACCTGCTCATACATTTTATGCCTCGGCTAATAAAGGCAAGTATACCACGTGCCTTCTTACCTATCTTAACTACCTGTCGTGCTACCTCCAGGGATCTATGCACATGTACTCCAAAGCCCCTCTGATCTTCAGTAATTTCCAAAATCCTATCATTTATTGTGTAACCCTTCACCTTACTCGTCGTCCCCCGCCAAAGTGCGTCACCTCACATTGGACCATATTGTCCAAATATTGCTGCACGCAGGCACAGCACAGCTTCATTAGTGAGGAGTTCGGAGTGAAATTGAATACCATTCAATCATCAGTGAACATCTCCCCTTCTGACTATCAGCTGGAAGTTGGTTGAGACTCGGACAGTCTTCCTGCAGCTTTGTCCTGGGGTGGGTATCATTGGCCTGCAACCATCTTTTTAAAAAAATAAATTTAAAGTAGCCAATTATTTTTTTTTCCCAATTAAGGGGCAATTTAGCGTGGTCAATCCACCTAACCTGCACATCTTTGGGTTGTGGGGGTGAAACCCACGCAGACACGGGGAGAATGTGCAAACTCCACACGGACAGTGATCCAGGGCCGGGATTCAAACCCGGGTCCTCAGCGCCGTAGTCCCAATGCGAACCACTGTGCCACATGCTGCCCAAAGCTGCAACAATCTTAGCCATCGTCTTTTGTGCCAGGTATGACTCGAGACAATGGAGACTTTCCCCCCTTTTGCTAGGGCTCCTTAACGCCACACTTGGTGCTGCTCTGAGGTCAAGTGCAGTCACTCACCTCTCGAGTTCAGCTCTTCTGTCCATGTTTGGACCAAGGATGTAATGAAGTCAGGAGCGAGTGATAGAACCCAAACCAAGTAAGCAGTGAGCAGGTTACTGTCGTGTAAATGCCGCTTGATATCACTGTCAATTACATCTTCCGTCGGTTTGCTGGTGATCGAGAGTAGGTTAATGAGATAGTATTTAGAAAAAGTGGATTTGTTCTGTCTTTGGGTCGATATTAGTGTTGTAGTTGTACTGGAACAGCTTTGTTAGAGGCATGGCTAGTCAAAGAGCACAGTACTGCAGCCAGGAGGTTGGCACAGCTCATAGCCTTTGCAATGCCCATTCAACAATTTTTTGATAATATGTGGAGTGAATAAATATATTTATAAATACCCTGGCTGCAAGGTTTGCTCGTGTCACACGGGAGGGTTTAAACTAGTATGGCAGGGGGGTGGGTACCAGAGCAATAGATCAGAAGGTGAAAGCATTGAGGGAGAACTAGGGAATAGGGCCAGTACGGCTCTGAGGAAGAGCAGACAGGGAGATGTTGCTGAAAAGAGCGGGTCTGGTGGCCTGAAGTGCATATGTTTTAATGTAAGAAGTATCATGGGTAAGGCAGAAGAACTTAGAGCTTGGATTAGTACTTGGAACTATGATGTTGTTGCCATTATAGACACCTGGTTGAGTGAAGGGCAGGATTGGCAGCTAAACATTCCAGAATTTTGATGTTTCAGGCGGGATAGAGGAGGATGTAAAAGGGGTGCCGGACGGAGTTGCGCTACTGGTTAGGGAGAATATCACAGCTGTACTACGGGGGGACACTTCAGAGGAAAGCAGGGCTATATGGGTAGAAATCAGGAATATGAAGAGTGCAGTCACAATGTTGGGGGTTTACTACAGACTTCTCAACAGCCAGCGGGAGATAGAGGAGCAGATAGGTAGACAGATTTTGGAAACGAGTAAAAACAACAGGGTTGTTGTGATGGGAGACTTCAACTTCCCCAATATTGACTGGGACTAACTTAGTGCTAGGGGCTTAGACGGGGCAGAGTTTGTAAGGAGCATCCAGGAGGGTTTCTTAAAACAATATGTAGATAGTCCAACTAGGGAAGGGGCTGTACTGGACCTGGTATTAGGGAATGAGCCTGGCCAGGTGGTAGAAGTTTCAGTAGGGGAGCATTTTGAGAACAGTGACCACAATTCAGTAAGTTTTAAAGTGTTGGTGGACAAGGATAAGGGTGGCTCTAGGGTGAATGTGCTAAATTGGGGGAAGGCTAATTATAACAATATTAGGCGGGAACTAAAGAACCTAGATTGGGGGTAGATGTTTGAGGGCAAATCAACATCTGACATGTGGGAGGCTTTCAAATGTCAGTTGAAAGGAATTCAGGACAGGCATGTTCCTGTGCGGAAGAAGGATAAATACAGCAAATTTTGGGAACCTTGGATAACGAGAGATAATGTAGGCCTCATCAAAAAGAAAAAGGAGGCATTTGTCAGGGCTAGAAGGCTGGCATCAGAGAAGCCTGTGTGGAATATAAGGAAAGTAGAAAGGTACCTAAGCAAGGAGTGAGGAGGGCTAGAAAGAGTCACGAAAAGTCATTGGCAAATAGGGTTAAGGAAAATTCCAAGGCTTTCTACACGTACATAAAAAGCAAGAGGGTAGCCAGGGAAAGGGTTGGCCCACTGAAGGATAGGCAAGGGAATCTATGTGTGGAGCCAGAGGAAATGGGTGAGGTACGAAATGAATACTTTGCATCAGTATTGACCAAAGAGAAGGAATTGGTGGATGTTGAGTCTGGAGAATGGTGTACAGATAGCCTTGGTCACATTGAGATCCAAAAAGACGAGGTGTTGGACGTCGTGAAAAATATTACGGTAGCTAACTAAGTCGCCAGGGCCTGATGGGATCTACCCAACAATACTGAAGGAGGCTAGAGAGGAAATTGCTGAGGCCTTGACAGAAATCTTTGGATCCTCACTGTCTTCAGGTGATGTCCCGGAGGACTGGAGAATTGCCAATGCTGTTCCTTTGTATAAGAATGGTAGCAAGGATAATCCAGGGAACTACAGGCCGGTGAGCCTTACGTCAGGGTAGGGAAATTACTGGAGAGAATTCTTCAAGACCATTCACTGTATATTCCCTACCTGCATTAGACCTTCCAAAATGCATTACCTCACAATTGTACAGATTAAAGTCCACCTGTGCCATCTCTACGCAAATGGGATCTACTCCCATTTGGAAGCAAATGGACGTATTAGCGAGAGGCAGCATGGTTTTGTGAAGGGGAGGTCGTGTCTAACTAACTTGATAGAGTTTTTCGAAGAGGTCACAACGATGATTGATGCAGGAAGGGCAGTGGATGTTGTCCATATGGACTTTGACAAGGTCCTTCATGGTAGACTGGAACAAAAGGTGGTCACACGGGATCAGGGGTGAACTGGCAAGATGGATACAGAACTGGCTAGGTCATAGAAGGCAGAGAGTAGCAATGCAAGGGTGCTTTTCTAATTGGAGGGCTGTGACTAGTGGTGTTCCGCAGGGATTAGTGCTGGGACCGTTGCTGTTTGTAGTATATATAAACGATTTGGAAGAAAATGTAACTGGCCTGATTAGTAAGTTTGCAGACAGCACAAAGGTTGGTGGAATTGCGGATAGCGATGAGGACTGTCAGAGGATATAGCAGGATTTAGATCATTTGGAGACTTGAGCGGAGAGATGGCAGATGGAGTTTAATCCGGACAATGCATTTTGGAAGGTCTAATATACAGTGAATGGCAGAACCCTCAAGAGTATTGTACGTCAGAGAGATCTAGGTGTACAGGTCCACAGGTCACTGAAAGGGGCAACACAGGTGGAGAAGGTAGTCAAGAAGGTATACGGCATGTTTGCCTTCATTGGTCGGGGCATTGAGTATAAGAATTGGCAAGTCATGTTGCAGCTGTATAGAACCTTAGTTAGGCCACACTTGGAGTATAGTGTTCAATTCTGGTCGCCACACTACCAGAAGGATGTGGAGGCTTTAGAGAGGGTGCAGAAGAGATTTACCAGGATGTTGTCCTGGTATGGAGGGCATTAGCTATGAGGAGCGGTTGAATAAACTCGGTTTGTTCTCACTGGAACGACAGAGGTTGAGAGGCAACCTGATAGAGGTCTACAAAATTATGAGGGGCATAGACAGAGTGGATAGTCAGAGGCTTTTTCCCAGGGCAGAGGGGTCAATTACTAGGGGGCATAGGTTTAAGGTGTGAGGGGAAAGGTTCAGAGGTGATGTATGAGGCAAGTTTTTTTTTTTTACACAGAGGGTAGTGGGTGCCTGGAACTCGCTGCCAGAGGAGGTGGTGGAAGCAGGGACGATGGTGACATTTAAGGGGCATCTTGACAAATACATGAATAGGATGGCAATAGAGGGATACGGACCCAGGAAGTGTAGAAGATTTTAGTTTAGACGGGCAGCATGGTCGACACAGGCTTGGTGGGCCGAAGGGCCTGTTCCTGTGCTGTACTTTTCTTTGTTCTAAGACATGCTAGAGAGAATCTCTTGGAAAGGCTGAAGTGGATCATCAGTACAAGCATATATCTGAAAATGCTTGTTCATGCTTCAACCTTGTCTTTTGCACTCGTGCTGGGCTCCCCCATCATTGAGGATGAGCAAGTTGATGGGCCCTACCTCCCATTAATTGCCCATCATTGTTTAACTTCAGAGGTTGGGTCTGGTCGTTTGGCAGTGGGATTATTTAATGCTATCCAGAGCATACGCCATTACAGAGGGCAGTTAAGAGTCAACCACATTGCTGTGGGTCTGGAGTCAAGTACGGACTAAGGATGGCAGATCTTTCCTATTAAAGGAGATCAGTGAACCAGATGGGTTTTAATGGTCACCATTACTGAGACTAGCTTTTTTATTGCATGTTTCTAATTGAATTTAAGTTCCCCCAGCTGTGGTGAGATTTAACTCATGCCTCCAAAGTGTTAGTTCAGGCCTCTGGAACCTGTTCAGTAACATTACCACAATATTCAATATTGTTCTTTTTGTAAGCAAGTCCTGAAAATATTGTTGAAAAGTATTTATGATTTTGCAGTACTGCAAATTCAATAAGTGCAAAGCCACCTGCTAGTTTAGCTGACAAATATTTGAAATGTGAGTGTTTCTCTATTTTAGCATTCAGAGAAAGATCAAATTGCATAAACTAATCAAACTTTAACACACTTAATTCTTCAATTGCCTTTTTCAAGAATTCTTATCCATTCTCCAATAACATAAAGAGAGATTTGCCTGCAGGGGATAACGTGACCACACTGCAGACAAGAAGCTCTGTCCATTTGTTCTTTATTTTCACATTAATAATAATAATTCCTCAAGTGATTGGAGAGCAGCACAGCGTAATGAATAAAAACAGATTTGGGTTCAGAAGATCACTGATTGGTATATTTTTGTTAGCTGTCACCTGCCTTATTTTCCTTGACCCAGCCCTAAATGTGAAATCTGTAGCCTAGTCAGGTAGGACATTCTCCCAGTTAAGTTCCATTTTTCTATCTCTCCCCAAACTCCAATGAGATTGGTGCATGTTAGAAAGAGAGAGTGAAAAAAAAGTGAAAAATAAATCAAAAGTTGAGCGAGAAGGAAACAGGTTGTTCAGTTCTGCGAGCCTGTTCTGCCATTCAATTAGATCATAGCTGATCTGTGAATACAAGTGAAAGTACTGACTATATATTCGCAAGGTACTGACTGTACATTCACAAGTGAAAGGAAACAGCGAATGCTGCCGATGCAAATCGCTGGTGATTGCCAAGCACAAATATGTGCAGCTCTGAGCAACCTCCTGTGTTACATTATTGATGCTGATGCAGTGTGGCAACGTCTTGGACCATGACATTTGTCTTGCTGATGCTAAAGGTCAAAGCAAACTCTTCTATACATTTGTTGCTGAAGGTGTTCCTCGGAATGGAATGCTTGTCTTTTTTATTCTTTTGTGTCACTGGCAATGCCAGCAGTTATTGTCCATCTAAAATTACCATTTGAGGGAATTTAAGAGTCAGCTACATTGCTGTGTGTGTGAGCCACATAGGCCAGACCAGTTAAGGACAGTAGATTTTTTTCCCTAAATAAAATTAGTGAATCTGATAGATTTTATGACAATCAATGGTAGCTTAATGATCACTATTACTAAAAGTAGCTTTCATTCCAGATTTATTTGATCCATTAATTAAATTCAAATTCCACCAGCTGCCGTGATGAGATTTAAACCATTTCCCCTGAGCATTAGCCTAGGTTTCTGGAATACTAGTACAGTAACATTACCAAAGTGCCATCAACGCATTCTAGTACAATGACATCATCAGTATAGAGAAACTTTCTGATGAGGACTTGACGCACTTTTCTCTTGGATCTCAGGTAGGCACGGTTGAACCATGTTCCATCTTTTCTGGTGTATACCGAGACACTCTCTGGAGATGAGCCAAAGTTATATGATAGCAACAAAGAGTGTCAAACTATTTTAACCATTACAGATCCCCAAAGATTCCGCTGTTATCCCCTCATGTTGTCATGAAAGGAGGATATCACACTGAGCAGTAGGACCAGCAATCCACTGGGATGACCGAGGAACAAGCATCAAGATAAGCAGACCATGTTTGCCTTTAGTTCATTCAAGAAAGTTTTTGAATATTTTATCCGACCTTTAAAGCAGACTGAATATTAGAGAAAAGGCTAAAATAGAGAAAGTTTTAGTTATTGGTCCCATGTGTGTTATGAGGAAAGATGATCTGCAACAATATTTCTGAAGATCTTGTTCTGTGAATATTAAGGAACCCAAAACTGACCGAGTGAGCAATACACAAGCAGAAGAGAGAAACACAAAAACAGAAACAGCATGATCTTGCTTTGGTCGGGAATTTAAGGTGGGTTGATCTCGGCAAGAAAATTATGTCTGGATCTACAATTCACTTTTGATTCAAAGTTGGTCAAGTTGAAGGAACTCCATCTTTGGGAAGGGAACATGTATGGTGAGTATATTATTTTCAAAACTATCTTCATTTTTGATGGTAATTTTACTGGGTTATATTTAGTTGAGTTGTACGACAGTCATCTTTATTATTGCTGAAAAAAGACATTTAGACATTTCAATCTTGTACTCATCCGCACATTCGCACGAATACCAATGTCAGGGGAAACAAAAACTTTACACTGTATGAGAAGAGAGTGCTCTAATTGGTTAGCAAGTGGACTCTGATTGATAGAAACAATTGCCACGGAGAATGCACCAATTAATGACTGACAGTTAACTGCCAAACAGTGCTTGAAAATTTAAACCAGGCAACTTGACTCTAACTGGTCAAGAAATTGTCCGAAGGAATGAACCAGTGAATGGCTATTATTTTGTTTACATGAAACAGGCGCAATGTGTGTACATGTTCTTTCTGCCTGCAAAAAACAGAGCCCTATGTAGTGATATATGTAGCTTCCAGTACATGCAAAGGCAACACAGAGCCCGAATGGCAATCTTAAATTGGTCGTTAGTGTAACCTTTAGTACACTGACTATTTAGCAAATGTTGTCCAATCGCAAAATCTAATGTTGGACACTGTGGTATTCTTGTGATTGTCCTGATGAGCATAAAGCAAACATATTCAACAAAATGTCTTTTTTCAGTAATACTAGAGTTCTAATAATAATAATAATAATAATCTTTATTGTCACAAGTAGGCTTACATTAGCACTGCAATTAAGTCACTATGAAAAGCTCCTAGCCACATTCAGCCGTCTGAGCATTTATATTCATCTCGTTCTTCATTTTTATTTACAATGAAGATTTGGAATATAAGAACGGTATAAAAAGAATAAAATGAAGATCTCTGCAACACAAGGGTTTATTACAATATAGTTTTGACAACATAATTATCGATTTGCATTAATATTGTGTTTAATAGAGGAAGTAAATCTGTGAAATGTAATTGGATGTCTATCCCCACAGACCATGAGCAGCAAAGTAACAATGGTGAATATAGCATTAGCTATAGCTCCTGTCACAACTTACCTTCAGCCAATCTGCCATCACTATTACAGAGGGATCAGTAATGCTGCTGAGCAATTCTTTTGTTGCTCTTTTTTTCTCTTCCCTGTAATTTTTCTTTTGAACCTGTAATTATAATTTATTTAATAAACAACTGCAATAAAATTAGTGAAATTTGTATAAATCTAGTCCTCCTGCAACCAGACAAGTCCTAAATGTTTTAGTAAACATTTTTTTTGGAATTTATGTCAATGATGGTTTTTTGCAGATAAATTAACAAAATGACAGAGATCATACTTTTGCTCATGCTCAAGACAAGGAGCAGCAGATGTGTAAAAGTTTAAGATGAACATTTCAGTCAAGGGACTTGAATGACAAACGATCCTTGTGCTTTAGTCCACCGATCCTCGCACATGATTTACTACTTTGTCTTTGAAGCTGAAATTTAACATATAGTCATTACCATCCTTTCACCTCAAGGAACTGGGTTTGATTCAACAAATTTTGGTTAAATTAAGATTTTGTCTCTGTTGGTTATAACTTCTGCTTAAAATATATAGAGGTGGTCTTAATCCAATTTTGAGAACACACAGAAAATAAAACAAAGCTAAGTATCTCACCTCAGTGAGATTGTAGGTATGATTTGCATGGTACACACTGACATACTGACGCTGCAAGGGCTAACCTGGAACTGACACTACAAGGGGTATTCGTATAACAAACCGGACGCTGGTTTAGCTCAGTTGACTGGACAGCTGGTTTGTGATGCAGAGCATGGCCAACAGTGCCAGTTCCATTCCCGTACCAGCTGATGTTATTCTGAAGGCCCACTTTCTCAACCTTGCCTCTCGCCTGAGGTTATCATCAGGTTAAAGTACCACCAGGCAGTTCCCCCACTCAAAGGAGAAAGCAGCTTATGGTCATCTGGGACCATTGTGACTTTACATTGTATGCTGGAACTGAGGCATATTTTAGGGCCTCGGTATATGAAGAGAATATTTTACCAAAACTTTGTTGGAACTAAATCTTCCAAAGTTCATTCTTAATTTGAAAATAAAACATTTATGCAGTTTTGAATATATTTTCTTAATATGAATTAATATACCTTAAGCGATTCCTTTTTTGTGAGTTTACTCCCAGGCGAGACAAGATCCTTTTCCGTTCCATTGTAAAGCTTGGACTCTGACTGTAACAACGTAAAATAATACGATTAGCAAAGATTGGAGTTTTCAAATACACATTGTAAAGAAACAAAATGGCTAAGCTAGCTGGTCTCGAGTTTCAGACAAACACTAGCCATTATGTTTAAGCGAAGCACTGCAAAAGTATTTTGCATTGACTTTCTCCCCACTACATGCTCGGTTAACTTTATTTCATTTAAGCTTTAAACTAAAATAGATCTACAAAGAGCTTAAAAGACGCAGGGATACAAACATACACCATTGACCCATCACAAACTCTCAATGATGTTAAAATACGTGTAACAAAGGCAGTAGGAAAGGGGATTAATTAAGGCAAAGTGTCTTAAAACACAAGCCACGAATTGCAGAGATAGTCCCTTTTCTACATAGTGACCTGGAAACTTTATCAGCTTGCTAATATTTTTAAAAAAGGAATGACTGCAAAAGCACAGCAGCCACATTCAAATTGATCCCGATCTCCAATACTAATCTGGGGGGGGGGGGGGGGGGGGGGGGGGGGGGGGAACGGGGGGATGATCTTGCGGAGGGGTCTCGGTCACCAGGCGGAGAGCCAGTGATAGGCCTGCTTGCCTCTTTTCGGGAAGGCAGGCACCACTTTGTTCCACTCAGGCACTTGGCATGACAGTGGCGGGCGTCCTTGTGATATCCATGGGTATAAGCGATGGCATAGTGGTGTTGTCACTGGACTAGTAATTCAGATAACCAGGTTCGAATCCCACGATGTCATGTGGTGGAATTTGAATAAAAATCTGGAATTAAAAATAATGAAGCTATTATGGATTGTCATTAAAAACTCATTTGGTTCAATAATGTCCTTCATTAGGAAATCTGCAGTCCCTAGCTGGCCTATATGTGGCTTCAGATTCACAACAATGTGGTTGATTCTTTAGATGCCCCAGAAATGGCCTATCAAGCCACTCAGTTGCATCAAAGTGCTTAACGGTCTAAAAGGAAACTGGACTGAACACCTGACCAAGGCATTGGAAATGACAACTGCAATGTCAACCCTACAAAGTCCTCCTCACTAACATCTGCAGCTTGTGCCAAAATTGAGAAACCCGTGTCACAGACTCGTCAAGCAACACCTGACAGTCATACATTACAGATAATAACTCAGAAATAACCATCACCATCCCTGGGTATGCCCTGTCCCACTAGCAGGGCAGGCCCAGTAGATTTGGAAGCACTATGGTATACAGTTGGCAGGGAGTTGTCCTAGGAGTCCTGAACAAGACTCTGGACTCTATGATGTCTCATGGTATTAGTTTAAATGGGTAAGAAAAATGCCTGATCGCCAAATACTGCATCCCTTCAGCTGATGAATTAGTGCTCTGCTTTGTTAAGCATCACTTGGAGGAAGCACTGAGGATGTCAGCAACACGACTACAGACCAAGCTGGTTGAGTCCTAAAGCACATAACTGCTATTCTGCAACTGTGACAGGTGATGAGAACACCAATTAGAAGGAAAACTATACTTGACCTCATTCTCAGCAACCTGCCTGCCGCAGATGCATCTGTCCATGACACTATCGTTAGGAGTGACTACCTCACAGCTCTTGTGGAGACAAAGTCCAGTCTGCACATTGAAGATTCCCTTCATAGTGTGTGGCACGACCATCATGCTAAATGGAATAGATTTTGAACAGATCTCACAACTCGAGATTGGGTATCCAGGAGGTGCTGTGGGCCATCATCATCAGCAGAATTATATTCAATCACAATCTGTAACCTCATGGCTTCTCATGGGCAATTAGGTATAGGCAATAGGTGTTGGCCAAGTCAGCAATGCCCACATCCCATGAATAAAAATAAGTATTTTAGCATGTTAGGACATTTCTGAGAAACTAATTAAGCCTACAGAAATGGAATTAGTCTTTGCCTCTGAGCTTTCACTTTTCCTCAGCTTTTCTTTCTCCCTTTCTTCTTTTCCTTTGTTTTCTTCCTATCTCTTCTGACACTCATCTCTTATGTATTTGAACATTTGACAGACCTCACTGACAATTTTGTGCCCTCAACTCTTTTGCTTCTTTCTCTCTCACCTCTACGTCTGACAGCAATAGAAAAAAAGATTCTTTGGATACACATGAAGTGTTGGATCTAAAAAAAAAAGGAAAGGAACGTGTGATAAATGCTGACCTAGCCAGCGAAGCCCAAACTCTATGATTGAATTTTTAAAAAATAGTCCCATCCATGAAAAGCTCACAGCCAAATGTGGCCGGCAGGTCTATTGAATGGCTGTTCCACTGCTGGTTGCTACAAATACAACACAGATGAAGGCTAGGATCATCTTGGATCCTGAGCCTGAGAGTTGTGGCCGTCACCTTCCCGATGCAGGCTCCCTCGATTAGGCAGCGAGTGCCTTTGAAAGACAGATTCTCCAACCCCAGGTGGCCCACATGCAACTCTGCACAAGACTGCCTGTTATGCTCCCCACCTGGATAGTCCACTTACCTGCCCAGTATGCCAATGGGTTAATACTTGCAATGGTGAGATAAGGCCCTGAATAGGCACTGATTGTCTAAGTAAGGGTCTCAATTGGAAGTTAGACAGAAAGGCTGTCCACAGGGATTCCTGCCATGGACTTAACCAGAGTGCAGATGGGAAGATAGTGGGGTCCACTCTAGCCATCTCCACTTGATTAAATAGCTGACACCACCAAACTCACCATATGGAAAGGCACAAAATTTCACCCCAAATCTACGCTAAACCTCATAAGCAATGCCACTTGTACTCAGTTATTCTAGTCCAGGAAATACTGTAGAAATGTCTGCTGCAGGGCAAATACTTACAGTCTAAACGTAATACAAAATGAGCAAGATTCTACGAGCATACTGAGCATTGTAAATTTAACTGTTTATTTAAAATAAAACACACGACAAATAAACCCATCCCGCACTACCTCCTACTCCCCCAATGCCCAAAAGTAACTAGTTTCATATTTATGAAAACAACACTCATCTTCTAAGCCTCAACAAATCCCAGATTAATGTCAAATGTGCTCTCATTAATAATCCAGCTAAATTTAGCATGAGGAGAGCACTACGCTAAATGATTGCATAGGAGCTGGAAAATAACGTCAGAAAAGTAGTGCCATGCAATGGAATGAGGATTGGACCATTTGGCAATTAATTCAAGGGATGTAAATATGATCTGAAGGTTGTTTCAGTATGAAATATTTTATAGCTTTTTAAAAAATCCAGTTTAAGTATCAGATCAGTAATTTGCTTTCAGATGTCAGTCCTTTGGTACTTTTGACATTTTCATCAAAATTGCAATGAAATTTTCCACAATCAGGATTTTATTTTTAAGAGAAAGAGCCTGGAGACGATGAGGTGGAGTCAATTGCAATACAGAGAAAAATGTGACCAATTAAAATGATTTTCCATAATACACCTCACAAGTACTTAATTGGGGGCAAAACATTTGAGTATATCTGGAGGTCGTGGGAAGCGTTTTATATACGTTCTTCTCTCTTTTCTAATTCAAACCAAAAGGCCTTTTACTCTACAAACACGCAGTGCTCCGTAAGCTAGTGATTTGAAACAAACTTGTTGGACTTTAACCTGGTGTTGTTAGACGTCTTACTGTGCAACCTAAATAGGCTTATTTGTTAACTTTCTCACCAGTGGACCGACCATTCATCAACAGCATCTTGCATTTATTTTCAAACATAAAAATGCATGTTGAATCAAAGGAAATGTTGGATGGGGTGACCAAATGTGGATTCTGAGGCTCCTGCTGGAGAGATAAATGGAGGGATTTTGGAAGGCAATTCCAGATCAAGAGGCCGAGATCAAGGCCACTGAAGGTTAATTTCTTTTGAAGGATGATAAGTCAAAGCAGCAGCTGTTTTTACTTTGATACTGATCTCAATGTCAGCAAAACTAAAGAGCTGGTCATTGACTTCAGAAAGCAAAGTATTGTACAAACCCCTGTCTGCATCAATGGGACCAAGGTGGAGATGGTTGACAGCTTCAAACTCCTAGGTGTGCACATCATCAACAATCTGTCATGGTCTACCCATGTCGACGCTACCACCAAGAAAGCATAACAGTAAACTAAGGAGATTCGGCATGTCCACACTGACTCTTACCAACTTTTACAGATGCACCAGAGAAAGCATTCTATCTGGCTATCCTATCACAGCCTGGTATGGCAACTGCTCAGCCCAAGACCCTAAGAAACTTTGGAGAGTCGTAAACACCACTCAGTCCATCACGAGAACCCACCTCCCATCCATTGACTCGGTCTACACCTCCTGCTGCCTTGGAAAAGCGGGCAGCATAATCAAAGACCCATCCCAACTGGCTTAGTCACTCTTCCAACTTCTTCCATCAGGCAGGAGATACAGAACATGCACTAACAGACTCAAAAACAGCTTCTTCCCCACTGTTACCAGACTTCTAAATGGCCCTCTTGGGGACTGATCTGATCGCTTCACACATCTTCTCTACTGAGTGTACACTCCTGCATGCTTCACTCGATGCCTGTTTCTATGTATTTACATTGTGTATTTATGTTTGCTTTTTCATGTATGGAATGATCTGTGTGAACTGTATGCAGAACAATACTTTTCACTGTACCTCGGTACATGTGACAATAAACAAATCATTTGATTTCATAATTGAATTTGTTACGATCCCATCTGGTGTTACTACGAGACAAGTCAGATCCCAGGGTGGAACCTAGTTTAATAGATCCTCACTTTTATTTTTGGTTAATAAACATGGAGGTTGGCTATTGAACACAGTCACAGAGGCTGCTAATTTACTTTATACAAAATAATTAAAAATGTATTAAATAGGAAGAAACAATAATACACTACTCTTTCACCCACAACTATACCTTTACAGATAGATAGATTCACAAAGATAACAGTAACAAAATCAAATTTATACTTTAATGCTTACAGTAAGCACACAATCCATATAAACTAACAGATTTATTTGACCTGTGTTCAAATACCCTGACTCTGAAATCAAGTGATGGGCGCCACCCAAAACAACAACTACGTTTCTCACCCCGTGAGCCAAAATGTCTTTTATACAAGGGTATCCAAGCTCTGCTGTCAAAGACGACACTCTGAAATCTCCCAAATGACGCTTTCACTCAGATGTCTTCACCAACAGTCCACCTCCAGGGTTTCAACCTCTCCTTCTGATAATCTTCTCTTCTGGATCGCCACGCATTCAAGCTTTGCTTTACACACACTCTCTCACGAATTCAGCTGTGCCATTGTTTCGAGGCCCATAGTAAAGAGTTCAAGAGGCTGTCTCCTTGGATCTCTGGCTTCCTTCAGGCCTATTTTACTTAAAGTTTGCTTCCTGCAGCTTTCTCATTAAAAGTGGCGCATTCCTCTGATCCTCATTTTTAACTTCACTGAATACGATTTAGTTTATCATCCGTGTCTTTATTTAAAAGATTTTTTTTTTAAATTTCCAATTAAGGGCCAATTTAGTGTGGCCAATCCACCTACCTTGCACATCTTTGGATTATGGGAGAGAGACCTACAGAGACAGGGATGTGCAAACTCCACACGGAATGTGACCTGGGGTTGGGATCGAGATCAAATCCAGGTCCTCGGCACCATAAGGCAGCCGTGCTAACCACTGCACTACATGCCACCCAACCGTCTTTATTCCTTGGCTTATGCGTCATCACAAGACATGTTCCTGTCCCTCCCTAGTTTTGAAACTTTTTCCTTTTCTTTGGGTCTTTTTCTCTTGTCCCTTTTCATCTCCTGGCACTTTATTCCAACTGAACAAAAGCTACTTTTCTGTTTCTTCCCATCTCTCTATGGGCCTCCTGTTGCTAGGCAACAGCAGTTTTTCCTCTACTTCAATTTTTAACTTTCCTCCACTGCTTCAATGTTCATAATATCTCATTAAAAATGCAGATATACAAACAGCTCCAGACCTCCATTCTAAGATGAAACTAGACCCTGGTTTCACCTTTCTAAAACACAAATAAAGAATATAAATTAAACTTAAAACAAAAGCTAAAGCTTAATCCTAATACCCATAAATACAACTTACTTCTTCTGGTTTCTATAACAAAATCAAATCATAAATAAAATAAACAACTAAGACTATAATGCTCAATATCTGTGTTGCAGCTAATGATGAGAATAAACGTAATAAATAGACAGCATTATTTTAGTCATAAATGAGAAGAAGCCTTACTTGTGCAGTGGGTAAATTGTTAGAAGGTATTCTGAGGGACGTGGTCTACAGGCATTTAGACAGGCATGGGCTAATTAGGGAAAGTCAGCATGGCTTTGTCAGGGGAAAGTCATGTCTCACCAATTTGATTAAGTTTTTTGAAGGGGTAACCAAGAAGGTAGATGAGGGCAGTGCAGTCAGCTTTGTCTACATGGACTTTAGCAAGGCCTTTTGACAAGATACCACATGGTAGGTTGTTTCAAAAGGTTAAATCTGATGGTATCCAGGGTGAGGTTGCCTATTGGATACAAAATTGGCTTGGCGGCTGAAGCCAAACGGTGGTTGTGGAGGGTTGTTTTTTAAACTGGAGGCCTGTGACCAGCAGTGTGCCTCAGGGATCAGTGCTGGGTCCATTGTTATTTTGATTAATGATTTGGATGAGAATGTAGGATAATGGTAAGTACGTTTGCAGATGACACCACGATTGGTGGCATAGGGGATAGTGAAGGAGGTTATAAAAGATTGCAACAGGATCTTAACCAATTGGGCCAGTGGGCCGTTGAATTGCAGATGTAGTTTAATTTGGATAAATGTGGTGATGCATTTTGGTAGATCAAATCAGGCAGGATGTACTCAGTTAATGGTAGAGAGTTGGGGAGAGTTACAGAACAAAGAGACCCTCGGGGTACAGGTTCATAGCTATTTGAAAGTGGAGTCGCAGGTGGACAGGATGGTGAAGAAGGCATTCAGCATGCTAGGTTTTATTGGTCAGAATATTGAATACATGAGTTGGGACGTCTTGTTGAAGTTGTGCAAGGCATTAGTCAGACCACACGTGGAATACTGCATTCAGTTCTGGCCACCCTATTATAGGAAGGATATTGTTAAATTAGAAAGAATGCATTAGAGATTTACGAGGATGCTACCAAGACTTAATGGTCTGAGCTATAAGGCGAGGATGGATAGGCTGGGACGTTTTTCCCTGGAGCCTAAGAGGCTTAGGGATGATCTCATAGAGGTATATAAAATAATGAGGGCATAGATGAGGTAGATAGTCAACATCTTTTCCCAAAGGTAGAGGAATCTAGAACTAGAGTGCATAGGTTTAAGGTGAGTGGAGAGAGATACAAAAGAGACTAGAAGAGAAAATTATTCACACAGAGGGTGGTGAGCATCTGGAATGAGCTGCCAGAGGCAGTGATAGAAGAGGTAGTGGTAGAATTTTTTCCTTTAAAAAAGTTAGACAGTTACATGGGCAGGGTGGGTATAGACGGATATAGGCCAAATGCGGGCAAGTGGGACTAGCTTAGTGAAATAAACTGGGCGGCATGGACAAAGGGCCTGTTTCCATGCTGCATACCCTATGAAATCACTACCCTCCGTGCATGCTCTCTTCAAAGGGAGACACCTACTTGCCGAAGTCTTGGCAGTTCATACGCAGGTTATTACGAACCAACGTGTGGAAACTCCGACTTCATCTCAAACTCAAGTAAGAAGGTGCCGAGTATAAAGGACTGGACCTCAAGTAAACATCCTTACAACAGGACATTAAAACTAAAAGCAATTTAGAAATTAAATTAAACACAGCAAAAAGAATATCTGGTGATATGTTTTGAGGGAGACGTAAAGGTATAACAGGAATTTTCTTATTTGCTCCTCGGATGAATGTGTCACTGATGATTTGTTGCCCATTCCCAATTGTCCTGAAGCTGCCTTCTTGAACCCCTGCAGTGCATAGGTTTAAGTACATCAACAGTTCGGTTAGGAAGGTAATTCTACATTTTTGATCAAGCGACAGTAAAGGAATAGAGCACGCCTGTGTTATTTCTTGTGCCTGAGTCAATGCCAGGTGATCCATCCAATTGGTTTGATATAACAGAGTGCCTTGCTCAGCCATTTCAGAAGTCAGTTAAGAGCCAACCTCATTGCAGTGGGTTTCTAGTCACATACTAGCAAGACTAGGTAAGGACAGGAGATTTCCTTTCCTGAAGGGCATTAGTTGGATTTCATGGTTATGGAAACCAGCTTTTAATTGCAGATACCTTAATTTAGTTTAAATTCTACCTGCTGCCAAAGTGGGATTTCAACTCGTATCTCTGGGCCTCTGCACTATGACTCCTGCACCATTACCACTACGCAGCCAGTCCCCTATGAAGCATCAGTGATATAATTAAACTGAGCTGCCAGTGGGAGATTTAAAAAGTCAGACAATGAATTTAACCAAGAGATAGACACAGTACAGTAGATGGGATGGAAATTTATTTGTGGGAAACTACATCAACAAATAGCAGGCATGGTTCAGATTAAGGCCAATGCTGAAAACGTGCACTTTTTGGGATAAACCTCCTGGAGCACATGGGCAATGAAATGTTGCACTAAGAAAGACTGTAAACCCAAACCGACACTGCAAAGAGGGAAAGTCAGAGGGGGCCTGGCTCTACCGAACCTACAATACTACCACTGGGCAGCAACGGCAGAAAAAGTGAGGGGATTGAAAGAACACGACACAGATTGAGTACAAATGGAGGAGGCATCCTGTAAAAGATCAACCCTCCGGGCCCTGGCCACTGCAGCACTCCTATCCTCCTCAACAAGGTACATAACGAGCCCAGTGGTAGCTCGTTGTGGAACGTGGATCCAATTGAGACAGCACTTCTGAATAACCAAAATATCCCTTATGGTCCCCATCTGCGGCAATCACAGATTCCCCCCAGCCATGCTAGATACCACCTTCAAAAGATGGAGGCGGGACGGGGCACACTGACGGTCAGGGACTTCGACATAGGGCGCAGACTAGCGACACTGGACGAACTGACGAGGAAGTGGAAACTCGCAAGAGGACAGGAATTGAGACACCTCCAAATAAAACACTTCCTCCGCAAAGAGACAGTAGGGTACCCCGGGGCCCCAGAAAGCACACTACTGAAGGAGCTGATAGGCACAAGCAGCGAAAAGGGAAAATATACGGACAGCTACTGGACAGAGTCCGAACACCACTGGACGGGACCAGACAAAAATGGGAGGACGAACTGGGGACAGAGGTAGGATGGGGACTCTGGAGCGAAGCACTGAGCAGGGTGAGCTCCACCTCCTCCTGCGCAAGGCTAAGCCTAATGCAGCTCAAAGTGGTGCACAGAGTGCACCTGACCAGAACCCGAATGAGCAGATTCTTTCCGGAGGTGGAGGACAAATGTGGACGGTGCCAGAGGGGCCCGGCCAACCACACCCACATGTTTTGGGCTTGCCCCAAGCTTGCTGGGTTCTGGACAGCTTTCTCAGAGGCAATGTCCAAGGTTGTGGGGATGAGGGTGAAACCATGCCCAATAGTGGCAATCTTCGGGGTATTGGAGCAGTCAGAGCTACACATGGGGAAGGGGGCCAACGCCCTTGCTTTCGCTTCCCTAATCGCACTCCAGAGAATCCTGCTCGGCTGGCGATCGGCAGCACCACCCAAAGCTGCAGACTGGCTCGCTGACCTCTCGGAATTTCTCCACCTGGAGAAGATTAAGTACGCCATCCGAGGGTCAGAGGAAGGCTTCCTGGATACTTGGGGGCAGTTCGTTGGCCTGTTCCAAAACCTGTTTGAGGTCAGCAACGAGGAGTAAGCCAGGTTAAAAAAAAGAACCAAAGGACTGCGCAACCCCGGGGGAGGCAAGAAAAGTGTAATGTATATAGGTAACAACTGTTTATAAATATGAGAAAATCCAATAAGATGATTTTTTTTTTAAAAAGAAAGACTGTAAAAAGTCCAGAATGTTTATTGCAGAGGCGGTCAGAAACCAACCACAAAAGCAGCTGTGTAAAAACGAAGGAGACGTACATGTTTCTCAGAGATGCACAGGTCTGACTCCTTACTGATGAGCCAACAAAAATCAAAGACGATACAGCCAAAGACAGTCAGACAAAATGGTTGACTTCAAAAATCATAGAACGGCAACTGAGCTAAAATTTACTGCAATATAAAATTCAATGACAAATGGGAGCGTGAAAGAAGAACAAATGTTGGTAATCTTCCAGGACCAATTTTAATCTAAGCACAGATGGTGTATGTTAACAATCTGTAAGAGCATGCACCATATCCCTCTAACAAAGTGATGCTGAGGTGAATTGCAGCATTTATACGGGTTCCTTGTATAAGAACAAATTAAAAAAGACATGTATTTATATAGCACCTTTAACAGTCTAGTTAGTGTGGTAATGCAGGAAATTTCTTAGCATGGTCCAGGGGTCAAACTGTATACCTTCTGACCCAAATGACTTGTTGAGCTACAAGCATAAAGTTTAAGATAGAATCTGGTAAGGAGCAGAATCTGCTAAGGAGCAGGATTAGAATAAATTGAGCAAAACCTTGAGACAAGAATTGGAGTAAAAATAACACTTATCAAACAAAATCTCGAGTAACAATAAAGAGCTTTTATGCTACAGCATAATAAACTGCGCTGTAGTAATTACAGTAAATAAACTGTGTCTTATTTAAAGAGCATTGACATTGGATTGTAAAGAACAAATTGTTAAATGGCTATCCTACATTGAAGAGGATGTAGGTTTGTGTTACAGACTCCAGTCGGTTGTGGCAAGGCCGAAACAACATAACGGGCTACAAAGCGAAGCCGAGCAGTATCTCCAGCAGCAGTGCACTCTTCCCCGATGAACTCAATGCATTCTATGCTTGATTTGAGCAGGAAACCATCAATCCGCTGTCGAGTGCCCCAGTAGCCCTTAACACACCCATTCCCATCGTCACAGCTTCCAAAGTCAGATCGGACTTCCTGAAAGTGAACCCTTGGAAGGCGACTGGGTCCGGCGGGATCCCTGGTCATGCATTCAGAGCCTGCGCGGACCAGCTGGCAGTTGTGTTCGCCGACATCTTTAACCTGTCCCTACTCCGCTCCGAGGTTGCCACCTGCTTCAAGAAGACCATCATCATACCAGTACCAAGAAGAACCAGGCAACGTGCTGCAATGACTACCGTCCGGTGGCCCTGACATCAATCGTAATGAAGTGCTTCGAGAGGTTGGTCATAAAGCGCATCACCTCCATACTCCACAACGCCTTGAGCCACTGCAATTCTCATACCGTCGCAACCGGTCCACAACAGGCGCCATCACCCTGGTCCTGCACTCATCCATAGAGCATCTCAACAACAAGGACTCCTACATCAGACTCCTATTTATTGACTACAGCTCCGCCTTCAACACCATAATCCCAGCCAAGCTGATATAAAAGCTCCACAACCTAGGACTTCGCTCGTCACTCCGCAACTGGATCCTCGACTTTCTGACCCACAGACCACAATCAGTAAAAATAAACAACATCTCCTCCACAATTGTCCTCAATACCGGGGGCTGGCAAGGCTGCGTACTTAGCCCCCTACTATATTCCCTGTACATACACGACTACGTGGCAAAATTTGGTTCCAACTCCATCTACAAGTTTGCTGACAACATATCCATAGTGGGCCGGATCTCGAATAACTACGAGTCAGAATTCAGAGGGAGATAGAGAACCTAGTGGAGTGGTGCAACGACAATAGTCTATCCCTCAATGCCAGCAAAACTAAAGAGCTGGTCATTGACTTCAGGAAGTAAAGTACTGCACACACCCCTGTCTGCATCAACAGGGCTGAGGTGGAGATAGTTCACAGCTTCAATTTCCTAGGGGTGCACATCACCAAAAATCTGTCCTGGTCCACTCAGGTTGGCGTTATAACCAAGAAAGCACCACAGCGCCTATACTTGCTCGGGAAACTAAGGAAATTCGGCATGTTCACACTGACGCTTACCAACTTTTACAGATGCACCATAGAAAGCATCCTATCTGGCTACATCACAGCCTGGTACGGTAAAAGACTCAAAGTCCTTGAGTTTGTAAATCACCCTCAGCTTCGCTGGATATACAATTCCGCACTGCACCGTGCGAATGTACAGTGCCCTCTTCACCCGGTTGAAAGCAGCCCGCCTCCTCGCCAGCTTCACCGTAAAGTCCTGGTATACACGTATACCAGCTCCAGCCCACTGCACCACCCGCTTCTGCTTGGCCCAGCACAGGACCTTCTCCTTCACACTGTACCTTCGGAAGCACAGAGTCACTACCCTTGGCGGCTAACTCGCCTTTGGTACAGGCCTCCACGACAGATGAGTCCGATCCACTTCCCCACTGTCACCAGACTCCTAAATGACCCTCTTATTGACTGACCTCATTAACACTACATCCTGTATGCTTCAACTGATGCCAATGCTTATGTAGTTACATTGTATATCTTGTGTTGCCCTATTATGTATTCTCATGTATTTTCTTGAATTGTTTAATTCCCTTTTCTTCCATGTACTGAATGATCTGTTGAGCTGCTTGCAGAAAAATACTTTTCACTGTACCTCGGTACACGTGACAATAAACAAATCCAATCCAATCCAGTTCATATCGGGAGGTATCCACCCCCTCCCCCAATAGTTTCGCCAGCATCGCGGCAAAATACTCAGTCGGCCACGGCCCTTCAACTCCTTCGGACAGCCCCACAATCCTCAAATTCTGTCGCCAGGATCTGTTTTCCAGGACTTTTTCCTCGCAGATCCTTGTTAATCTCCATCACCTTCGGCATCTCCTTCCCCATCGAGGTAAGTTGATCACCGTGCTGCAATAACGTGTCCTCCACTTCCTTCAGCACCTCCCCTTGCTCCCGCACCTCTGCCATTATGCTCGCCACCGCCGTCATCACCGGGGAAATCGCCTCCTCCACCAGCACACTCAAAACTTCCCTCATCTCCTTCCTCATTGTCTCCATGTATTTTGTAAACTGCCTTGCGAATTCCGCAGCCATCACCTTAGTTATTTCTTCAGCCGTAAGCAATGCGGCCTCCCCTGGTGCTCCAGTTTCCATTTTCCTTGGTGTCCCTGCGGTGACCTTTCCACTCCTCGACGACCTTCAGCTGTTTTTTTTACAGCCGCTTTTTTGCTCACCCTCGACATTTTCCTTTACTGTGCCTTCACTGTGCCTCCTCTGTGCCTTCTGCCTGCTTTCGCAGCCTCCGTGGACCCGAGGACTGGGCATAAAACCCCCGAAAATGCCGTTCCCGAACGGGAGCCCTCCATTGCGCGGCTGCCTCCTGCCCGCCGTCACCGGAAGTCCTATATATATATATATTGTAAATAAATGTTATTTCTTTCTATCCATCAACGCGTGCTGGATTCCTCGTGGCACTCACAAAACTGGCAACGAGTGTTAAAGTGGATAGCTGTCTAAGCTGCTGAAGCCACCTCCCTGGATTTTTGTTGGGTACAGGTTAGAAGTTGTTTTTCTGTTACACCATGCCTCTGTATGGACATTTGGATGTTTTTGATGCTGCGCTGGAAAGCTGGAACCAGTACGCACAACAGATGTGTTACTATTTCCAGGCAAACAACATCACTGAAAATGAGCGGCAGGTGGTCATTTTGCTCACGGCCTGCGACCCGCATACGTTTAAGGTGATTAGGAGCCTTACGTACCCAGCTGCGCCGAGAACCAAGACGTTTGATGAACTTGTGACCTTTTGGGGCAACATTTTAACCCAACCCCGTCCACGATAGTCCAGTGTTACCGGTTTAATACTGCTGAAAGGACCCCAGGAGAATCCCTTGCAGAGTTTCTATCCAGGATTGCAGAGTACTGTGACTATAGTGAGACCTTGTCAGAAGTGTTACGCGACCATTTGGTTTGCACTATTAACAATACGGCCACCCAGAGAAAGTTCTTAGTTGAGCCAACATTGACTTTTCAACAGGACATTCAAATACTATTGTCCCGAGAAAGCGCAGGACAGGGAGTGCAGGTGCTACAGGAAATGGAAAACACGCCTTCAGGCGCAAGCCCTTCCGTCCAAAAGCACCCCTACGGTACCTTGGGCAGAGCGGCGTCCAGATCGACGCCAGTGGCCGCTGGACATTCCTCCCCAAAGGGAGCCTTCTCCAGAACCAATGGAGGAGGAGCCATGTCAGTGTCGGACTTGTGGGCGCCGACCCTGTCACAGACGTCGGTCCTGGGGGTGCCAGAGACGCGTCATTCTGACAAAAACTGGGGCCAGCCCAGGTACCTTCCATTTGGATGAACCTGCGGCGACTACACCCGAGGACGTGGAGACGGAGGACGACTGCCTGCAGCTGCATTGTGTGGCAGCTCCCCATGTCGCACTCATTAAGGTGACAGTATGGGTCGATGCTCACCCCCTTGAGATGGAGTTGGACACTGGCGCAGTGGTCTCAGTTATCGCCCAGATAACATTCCACCGCATCAAGCAGGGTATACAGACCCTTACATTAACCGACACACAGGCCAGACTGGCGACCTACACAGGGGAACCATTGGACATTGCCGGAACTACGATGACCTCTGCTGTTTGTGGACGCCTGGAGGGGCATTTCCCACTTATCGTGGTGCGCGATCACGGGCCCAGACTCTTAGGTTGGGACTGGTTGCTCCATTTGCGGCTGCAGTGGCAGCACTTCCTCCAAACAGGTTCTGGAGGGATGATGGAGGTACTAGAACGGTACCCAGATGTATTCCAGCCCGGTTTGGGAAAATAAAAGGGGCCATAACCCGTATTCAAGTTGAAACAGGAGCCATGCCGCGCTATTTCCGGACGCGCCCGGTGCCTTACACCTTGCTCGAGAAGGTAGAAGGGGAGCTCACTCATTTGGAGTCCTTGGGTATTATCAGGCCTGTCCGTTTCGCTGACTGGGCAGCACCAATTGTACCTGTAATGAAGCCAGATGACACAGTTCGCTTGTGCGGCGACGATAAACTTAGTGAATACGGCTTCCTGGCTTGACCGATATCCAATATCTCGCATAGAGGATCTCTACGGGAAGCTTGCAGACGGACTCTCGTTCACAACATTACCCTGCCTCCCGGCCATGTGTAACTATTAATACACACTGGTGCCTGTATGAATATACACGGTTGCCCTTTGGGGTATCCTCTGCTATTTTTCAACGAGTCATGGAGGGCATTTTGAGAGGTTTACCGTGTGTTGCTGTTTACTTAGATGACGTTTTGATCACAGGGACGTTGGAGCAGGAACATTTGGAAAATTTGGAGGCTGACCGTAGACGCTTTTCAGAGGCTGGAGTCCGTTTACGTTGTACAAAGTGCGTCTTTCAGGTGAAGGAAGTAGTCTACCTGGGTTATCGGATGGACCGCGAAGCTTTGCACCCCGTCGCAGAGAAGGTGCGAGCAATTCAACAGGCCCCTGCTCCGACTGACACTTCGCACCTTTGTTCTTTTCTCTGCCTCGTAAACTATTACGGGAAGTTCCTCCCCAATCTGGCAACTACGCTGGCCCCGTTGCACCTTCTGCTAAAGAAAAATCACGCCTGGGTTTGGGCTCAGCAGCAAGAAACCGCTTTCCAGCGGGTAAAACAACAATTGTCGTCTTCTGGGTTACTAACGCACAATGATCCTGGAAAGCCTTTGCTCATCTCGTGTGATGCATTCCACGTATGGTATTGGGGACGTCCTGTCCCACAAGATGTAGAACAGGGCCGAGCGGCCGATAGCTTTCGCCTCCCGCACATTGACTGCAGCGGACAAGTATGCGCAGATCGAGGAGGAGGGCCTGGCGGTGCTCTTTGCGGTGAAACGTTTCCACCAGTACGTGTATGGCCGCCACTTAATTATCGTGACTGATCATAAGCCTCTGCTGGGACTTTTCAGAGAGGATAAGCCAATACCGCCCATTGCTTCTGCAAGGATCCAGCGTTGGGCTTTGTTGCTCGCTGCCTACGAGTATTCTCTGGAGCACAAACCAGGAACCCAGATAGCAAATGCCGACGCACTGATCCGATTGCCTTTATCAACCGACCCCATGTCGACCCCCACGATCGGTGAGAAGGACTCCTTGCCTGTCACGGCATCACAGATCCGTGAGTGGACCCAGATGGAGCCAGTCTTGTCAAAGGTACGGCACATAGTCCTGTATAGTGGGCAGAATAGACAGCTCCCATGTGAGTTGCGGGCATTTTCCTCCAAGCTGTCATAATTTAGCGTGGAAGACGGTATCCTCTCGGTGGACGCGTGTGATTGTCCTGGAAAAAAACAGGAGCTGATACTGAGGGACTTGCACAATGGGCCTCCGGGTGTGACCAAAATGAAAATGTTGACCCGTAGTTATGTCTGGTGGCCAGGCCTCAACACCGACATTGAGAAGGTGGCCCAAAACTGCTCCACTTGCCAGGAACATCAGAAGCTTCTGCCGGCCACGCCTACATCACTGGGAATGGCCAGGGCGGCCTTGGGCACGCTTGCATGGGATTTTCGCCGGCCCTTTGAGGATCCATGTTCCTTCTATTAATTGATGCCCAGTCTAAATGGTTAGAGGTGCATAAGATGGTAGGCACAACGTACTGTGCAACAATCGAGAAGATGCATTTGTCTTTCAGTCCGCATGACCTCCCCGAGGTGCTGGTCACGGAGAACGGCACTCCGTTCATAAGTAAGGAGTTTGCGAGGTTAATGAAGTTGAACGGCATACAGCATATCCGCACCGCTCGGCTTCCAATGGGTTGGCGGAGCGTGCAGTGCAGACATTCAAATGGGGCCTAAAGAAGCAGTCTTCCGGGTCTATGTACACAAGATAGGCTCATTTTTTGTTTTCATATGGGACCACCCGACATGCGGTGACTGGGGTAGCTCCCGCGGAACGCCTAATGAGCTGGAGACTGTGCACCCGCCTTAGCCTGGTTTTCCCGGACATTAGCGCAAAAGGACGCTGCACTCAAGAACGGCAGGGTCATAGTTTTTCTCGGCATCGGCCGATTCGGCAGTTTGTGTCTGGTGACCAAGTGTTCGTTCGAAATTTTGCTGGTGGTGCCCAGTGGATCCCTGGCATTATCTTTCGCCGAATGGGCCCTATCTCTTACCGTGTCCAAGCCCAGGGTCGTCTCCAGTACAAGCATGTACACCATGTTTGGTCCAGAAGGCCATTTCTTCCAAAGATCCCCCCCCAGAGCTCATTTCTACAGCCACAGAGACCACACACAGTGGAAAGTATTCCTCACCATCTTCCTCTGGTGTCGCACTCAAACCTGCGCAGGTCGTTGCAGAACCACGTGGAGATCGAGATGCCGAGGTGACCGAGGCAGCTGACTCCGACTCCGAGATGAAAACACAGGACGCCTCAGAGGGGGAGTCCTCGAGCCGTGGATGTACAACCGTTACGCCGTTCACCACGGAAGCGCCGTTCTCCATCTCGTTACACGCCGCCCAATCCAATGCCTCGTGCAAATGGTAGGCATCATTTGCCTATAAACCCTGCATCGTGCCTACAGCAAAACGAGTCTGACGCCCTCCTTTGCCAGGGTCTTCGGTGGATTCCTTGGACTTGGGGTTGGGGTGGGGGGGGGATGGATGTTATAACCTGTCTGCTTACCACTGGCTGGGGGCTAATGGCAATCCCACAATCCTTCGGGAGTAGGAGCTTCCCCAATTGGGGGGCGGGGGGGGGCAGAGAAATCATTAGCAGAATCCCAGCATAAATAGAGCTTGCCAGTTTGGAACCAGCTAGAGAGGAGTGAGCAGCAAGGGAGTTCTGCTGCTGTTGTATGTATAATATAGATATATATGCACACACACACACGCGTGTTATTGTAAATAAATGTTATTTCTTTCTATCCTTCAACTCGTGCTGGATTCTTCGTGGCCCTCACAAAAGAGTGCAACTTCCGACATGGTCGAAGTGCACTTACAGAAATCAACACATGGAAATGTTTCATTCGGACTTTCACATATGTTGTGTTGTTCAGAACAATATGAAGCTCCAATGCACTCACAGCCAATTATGTACTTTTGAGGAGTCCTGTTCTGAAGTTCCACAAACAGCAAGGTAATAATCAGATGACCATTGAGTATTATATTTTCTCGTCAACCAACTTCCTAGAGGTCACCAGAATTGTTAGTATCAACTTTCAGAACTCCAACAGTTCTAGGTTGCCTCTCAAACTACTAAGAAAAATCCCTCCTCATTCTTGTGCACAGATAAGTTTCAGAAACGATTCTGGCTTATTGTCTTCTGAAGCTGGAGACACCTGTTGAGCTGTTGTCACGTCATCAGGAACCTTCTATGTCTTCTCCCAATGGACATTTCCTAATGTGTGGCTTCAGGATATTATTCAACTGATGCTAATCTGATCTGATATTCACAATTTCCAGAAGAGGTCTAAATTGTTTCCCTTTGAAGCCCAGTTCTCTATTGCTGCATTGTTTGCGCCGTGGCAGATGCTGAAAAGTAGAGGCCCATCTGTATCCAACAAATTCAAGAACTACAGGTAAAGATCAAGCAAGGCACAAACATAAAAAGAATGGACATGGTCAAATTCATTTTGAGTTACCCAGAGGTTGAGTTGTTATTCAAAACTTTGGCATTTGGCAGATTGAGAATGAACCTGATCTGGTATTAACACATTATTCTCCAAAAGCAAGGTAATACATCTGGATCATTCACCGTTCTTTGCTCATTATTTCAGATTCATCACCTTCGACATCATTAGTCAGCTGGTATCCGAGTACAGAATAAACTGAAGATCAATAGACATTGCACTAAGTACACACAACCAGTCTCACATCAATGAAATTAATAGTTAGAAAAGTTCTTCAATTGAAATAAATTAGGCTCAACCCTGCAGAGGCACAGTGATAGGACATAGAACAATAAATATCTAATGTACCTTGCTTTTTGATATTGTGTGTGAAGCTTCGTCCTTTGAGAGGGAAACGTCATCTCTACCTTTGTCCAAACCTAAGAGAAAAGCTTATTAATTAATATTAGAATACAAAACAATTTCAAAAGATAGCTGTTAAAGATGATGGCTAATTTATCACATTTACTTGCACTCTACTTTTAAGAGTACATTCAGCACCTTGGGATAACCTTCTTGCTTTCAGCCCCAAACAACATTTATGGTGAATGACTAACAGGTGAATCGTGGGACAACGATTACTGAAAATAGACGTGTAAACAGGGTTCAGCAATTTCTCTCAGTATGATGCCTACATCTTTTACGTCATCAGCAGACATCCAGCTCAAGATTATCACTTGGCAGATTCAAGTTTAAAGTTAACTGTTATGAACTACAGAATGTAAATCATCCTGTTCTGTAACATACACCCACATATAAATAGATGTATATATTATCGAAGGCTCTATATGCAGTCAATGCTTTGTGGTAAACTGCAATGTGCAACACTCAAACAATGATCAGAAAATAGATTAGGAAAATTATTTTTTAAGTACAACAGATGTCCCAGTGAATACAAGGCACATTCCACTGCAATGCGCATTACAGATCATATATCTACCTTAAATTGTCCTCAGGTTGTTGATCTTATCAATGGGGATCTAACATTTCCAAAAAGCAAATCATGGGGGAGGGAAAGCTAGGGAGAAAAATAGGCACAGTTCCCACACTTTTGACCACTGTCCCAGTGATTGAGCATATAGTTACCCCCACTTCCAAATTAATACTTTCAGATGTATTCACAAATTATTAAGTGAAAGAACTGAATGAGATAAACACAAATTTATTTTTCTAATGCAGGTAATTTCTAACTTAAAAATCACTAATTATGAATTTGGTTCGTGCAAATAAAAAGTTATTGATATTTAAATAAGCTGGCATTTCCAACAGGAAGACAAACTCGTGTACTCAATGCCCGTAATGTCACTTCAGCCTAGTATCACACAAAAGCAATTGATAATTTAGTTCATCAGCATTTCAAATGGTCCACTGATATAAGCATTCAGAAATTATCTTCAAATAAACATAAATTATCTTTCCAGCATCCTTCCTTTTTGAAAATAAATCTGCGGTTTGTTCTATTTTCCGTTGCCCTGATAAAGCCACCCATCCCGGTGTTTCTCTTCCCGGCTGGACACGGCCATTGCTGGGGTTCCCCTAATGCTGCCCCAGAGAAATTATTAAGTGGCTGTTGGCTACGTTTATGCTGATGACATCCAGTTCCACCTTTTCATCACTTTCCTCAGTCCCATGGCCACCAGTGTCATGAGACTGTACATACCAGCTGGCACTCCCTCCCTAAGTTTCTCTTACTACTTCTTGCTTTTAAAAGCAGCATCAAAACCTTCAGATCTGCTTTCCATGTAAAACCCCAAATTTTAAAGCATTCTCGTCACTCAACTCATCAAAGCAACTTGACATATTATGTGTAGCTCAATGCAATCAGCTCTTCAGAACTCTACAGAATTAGTTTTATTCAGGTTAGTGCTGATAAAAGGTTTCAAATAGTGTACAAAAAGTAATACTTACAAATTACAGAAGTTTAAAAAATTAAATATGCCAGATTGCACCTAATAAATATACTTTAGTGTGAATATATAGTATTCCAAAAATGAAAACAGTAATACTGGTAGTCCTGTAATATCTGTGAGATATCCTGTCAGTTAAATTAAAAATTTAAATTCTTCCCTCCCTTGTCTGTCAATAATGAAGTTCAATACTAGTTTACTGCTTTTAAAAAAAAATTTACGGAGCAGCTGGTGAAGTTTTTTGAGGACTACTTCACCAAGCTGAAAAAGGCCACGTTGGACCCGATCAAGGCTTCGATCGATCAAGTAGTCTTGAATCAGGAGATCCAGGGGAAAGCGATACGGGAGATCGAACAAAAGCTATCCGACCAGGAGGACTATATAACCGTGCTGGAGAACAAGGTTGAGGTTGCTGGACGACCCGCCAGAAGAGGATGCAGGAAAAGCTGGAGGACCAGGAGAATAAGTCCAGGAGGCAGAACCTTTGAATCATGGCCTCCCTGAAGGCAGTGAAGGTTCGGATGCGAAGGCATATGTGATGGACATGCTGGAGAAGTTGATGGGGGTTGGGGCGTTCCCTCGGCCGCTGGAAGTGGACAGAGCGCATAGAGCCCTTGCGAGGAAGCGCAGGGCGAACGACCCGCCGAGGGCCATGATGGTACGTTTTCACTGGTTTACAGATAAGGAACTTGTCCTGCAGTGGGCCAAGAAAGAACGGAGTAGCAAATGGGAAAACTCTGAGTTGCGTATTTATCAGGACCTGGGAGTGGAGCTGGCCAAGAGACGGGTTGGGTTTAATTGGGCAAAGGCGACCCTCTTTAAGAAGGGGGTGAAGTTCGGGATGCTGTACCCAGTGAGGCTGGACATTGTGTATGAACATTCATTAAAGAAAAGAAGCTCGAGACGATTTAGAGGACACTTAAGTTGTGGATAAGTTTTATTGCAGTGGCTCGTAACACTCTATTGTTTCTTTTAAAAGAAAAAAGAGATTTCATGTCGATCTGGGTGAAACTATGGGCTGCGGTCGGTGATGGTTGTAGGGTGCTTTGCCTTGCAGAGACTTGATGTGGGAGTGGGGGGGGCTTTGTTTGGGAGACTGGATCTTGCCTTAAGGGACTGTTTCCTCACTGGTATCTGCTAATTGCATGTTTTTGTTGCTGCTGTTTACTCACTGGGGAATGTGATACTGTTATCAGGTTTATTCATGTGGGGGGGGGGGGGGGGGGGGGAAGAGGTTCGAACAATTGGAGACAGGCTGTTTGGCGCCAGGGACAGGGATTATCGGGGTCAGCATGGTTCAGCTGACTCTCGGAAGCGGTGGGGACTGAGCAAGTGCTAATCTGGTGCTTTGCCTGGGGATGAGGTTTCTGCTGGTGTGTGTGTGTGTGTGAGGGAGGGGGGAGAAGAGCTGCTTTGCTGACAGGAGAGGAAGTATTGTCGGGGAATAAATAGGAGCTTGGGAGGGGCTGCTGCTCATGGGGAAGTGGGGGGCGCGGGCCCGGGTGTTGGCCTAAAAAGGGTGATGGCTAGTCGGCAGGGAGGGGTGGGTGGAAGCACCCCGTCCAGGCTGATTACGTGGAACGTGAGAGGACTGAATGGGCCAGTCAAAAGGGTTCGCGTGTTCGCACATCTGAGGGAACTGAAGGCAGAAGTGGCTATGCTACAGGAGACACACCTTAAGGTCATAGATCAGACGAGATTGAGGAAAGGTTGGGTTAGCCAGCTGTTCCACTCAGGGCTAGACTCAAAGACTAGGGGGGGTAGCAATTTTGATTAGTAAGCGAGTGGCATTCGAGGCGGGGGGGAATCGTGTCAGATAAGAGGGGGTAGGTACATAGTGGCGAGTGGAAGGCTGGAGGGTGTACAAACGGTGCTTGTGAACATATATGCTCTGAATTTGAACGACGTGGAATTTATGAGGCGGGTGTTAGGCAAGATCCCGGACTTAGAGTCACATAACTTGATCATGGGGGGGGGGGAAGGAGATGGGAGAGAGAGAGAGATTGAGACTTTAACACGGTCCATTAATCCGGAATTGGATTGGTCATTATCGAGGTCAGGGAGGAGGCCGGCTGTGGCAAAGGAATTGAAGAGCTTATGGCACAAATATAGATCCATGGAGGTTTATACGGCCAAGAGCGAAGGAGTTTTTTCCCCTCACATTCATAAGGTTTACTCTCGTATTGACTTTTTGATCTGAGCAGGGCGCTAATACTGAGGGTGATGGGGACGGAATACTCGGCAATTGTGGTCTCGGATCATGCCCCACATTGGGTGGAATTGTGGGTTGGCGAGGAGCAAGGGCAACGTTCGTTATGGAGATTGGATCTGGGGTTGTTAGCGGACGAAGCGGTCTGCGAGCGGGTGAATAAGTCCATTCAGAACTATGTGGAAATCAATGACACGGGAGAGGTATCTGTGGCGTCGGTGTGGGAAGCTCTGAAAGCAGTTGTTAGAGGGGAGCTAATTTTGATCCGGTCCCACAGGGAAAAAGGGGAACGGGCGGAGAGGGAGAGGTCAGTGGAGGAGATACTCTGGGCGGACAGGAGATACGGGAAGCCCCAGATGCGGGGCTCCTAAGGGAGCGGCGGAAGTTGCAGGGGGAGTTTGAGTTGTTGGCCACAGGGAAAGCAGTGGAACAGTTGGGGAAGGTAATAAAAACATAAGAACTAGGAGCAGGAGTAGGCCATCTGGCCCCTCGAGCCTGCTCTGCCATTCAATGAGATCATGGCTGATCTTTTGTGGACTCAGCTCCACTTTCCGGCCCGAACACCATAACCCTTAATCCCTTTATTCTTCAAAGAACTATCTATCTTTACCTTAAAAACACGTAATGAAGGAGCCTCAACTGCTTCACTGGGCAAGGAATTCCATAGATTCACAACCCTTTGGGTGAAGAAGTTCCTCCTAAAACTCAGTCCTAAATCTACTTCCCCTTATTTTGAGGCTATGTCCCCTAGTTCTGCTTTCACCCGCCAGTGGAAACAACCTGCCCACATCTATCCTATCTATTCCCTTCATAATTTTAAATGTTTCTATAAGATCCCCCCCTCATCCTTCTAAATTCCAATGAGTACAGTCCCAGTCTACTCAACCTCTCCTCATAATCCAACCCCTTCAGCTCTGGGATTAACCTAGTGAATCTCCTCTGCACACCCTCCAGTGCCAGTACGTCCTTTCTCAAGTAAAGAGCCCAAAACTGAACACAATACTCCAGGTGTGGCCTCACTAACACCGTATACAATTGCAACATAACCTCCCTAGTCTTAAACTCCATCCCTCTAGCAATGAAGGAAAAAATTCCATTTGCCTTCTTAATCACCTGTTGCACCTGTAAACCAACTTTCTGTGACTCATGCACTAGCACACCCAAGTCTCTCTGCACAGCGGCATGCTTTAATATTTTAAAACTCCCTTCTCATCCTCTAAAGGACCAATATTTACCTTACCCACTCTTTTTTGTTTTATATATTTGTAAAAACTTTTACTGTCTGTTTTTATATTCTGTGCAAGTTTACTCTCATACTCTATCTTACTCTTCTTTATAGCTTTTTTAGCAAGCTTTCTGTTGCCCCCTAAAGATTTCCCAGTCCTCTAATCTCCCAGCAATCTTTGCCACTTTATATGCTTTTTCCTTCAATTTGATACTCTCCCTTATTTCCTTAGATATCCACGGTCGATTTTCCCTCTTTCTACCGTCCTTCCTTTTTGTTGGTATAAACCTTTGCTGAGCACTGTGGAAAATCGCTTGGAAGGTTCTCCACTGTTCCACCATAAAGTCTTTACTCCCAGTCTACCTTAGCTAGTTCTTCTCTCATCCCCTTGTAATCTCCTTTGTTTAAACACAACACACTAGTATTTGATTTTACTTTCTCACCCTCCATCTGTATTTTAAATTCCGCCATATTGTGATAGCTCCTTCCGAGAGGATCCCTAACTATGAGATCATGAATCAATCCTGTCTCATTACACAGGACAAGATCTAGGACCGCTTGTTCCCTTGTAGGTTCCATTACATACTGTTCTAGGAAACTATCGCAGATACATTCTATAAACTCCCCCTCAAGGTTGCCTTGAGCGACCTGGTTAAACCAATCGACATGTAGATTAAAATCCCCATGATAACTGCTGTACATTTCTACATGCATCAGTTATTTCTTTGTTTATTGCCTGCCCCACCATAACGTTACTATTTGGTGGCCGATAGACTACTCCTATCAGTGACTTTTTCGCCTTACTATTCCTGATTTCCACCCAAATGGATTCAACCGTACCTCCATAGCACCGATGTCATCCCTTACTATTGCCCGGATGTCATCCTTAAATAACAGAGCAACACCACCTCCCTTACCATCCACTCTGTCCTTCCGAATAGTTTGATTCCCTTGGATATTTAACTCCCTGTCATGACCATCCTTTAACCACGTTTCAGTAATGGCCACTAAATCATAGGTCATTTACGATGATTTGTGCCATCAACTCATTACTTTATTCCGAATACTACGAGCATTCAGGTAAAGTACACTTATGTTGGTTTTTTTTACCTCTGTTTGAATCTTTACATCTCCAGTTTTATTCCTTTTGTTATTACTGGGCCTATTCACTGAGCTCCCCTCAGTCACTGTACCTTGTACTGTCGCCCTTTTAGATTTTTGACTATGTCTTCTCTGCCTTGCACTTTTCCCCTTACTTCATTTTGCTTCTGTCCCTGTTTTACTACCTTCCAACTTCCTGCATCGGTTCCCATCCCACTGCAACATTAGTTTAAAACCCTCCCCAACAGCTCTAGCAAACACCCCCCCTAGGACATCGGTTCCAGTCCTGCCCAGGTGCAGACCGTCCGGTTTGTACTGGTCCCACCTCCCCCAGAACCGGTCCCAATGCCCCAGGAATTTGAATCCCTCCCTCTTGCACCATCTCGCGAGCCACGCATTCATCCTATCTATCCTGACATTCCTACTCTGACTAGCTCGTGGCACTGGTAGCAATCCTGAGATTACTACCTTTGAGGTCCTACTTTTTAGTTTAACTCCTAACTCCCTGAATTCCGCTTGTAGGACCTCATCCCGTTTTTTACCTATATTGTTGGTGCCTATGTGCACCACGACAGCTGGCTGTTCACCCCCCCCCCCCCAGAATGTCCTGCAGCCGCTCCAAGACGTCCTTGACCCTTGCACCAGGGAGGCAACATACCATCCTGGAGTCTCGATTGCGTCCAGAGAACTGCCCGTCTATTCCCCTTACGATCGAGTCCCCTATCGCTATAGCCCTGCCATGGGGGGGGTGAATGAAGTTTTTGAATAATTTTACAGTAAATTATATGAGTCGGAACCCCTGGCTGGTGTAGAGGGGATGAGGCAATTTTTGGATCAGTTGGAGTTCCCGAGGGTGGAGGAGGACCTGGTGGAGGGGCTGGGGGCCCCAACTGAGATGGAGGAAGTTATCAAGGGGCTGGAGGGTATGCAGTTGGGTAAAGCTCCTGGGCCCGACAGCTACCCGGGAGAATTTTATAAGAAGTTCTCAGGGATATTGAGCCCACTGCTGATAGGACTTTTAACAAGGCTAGAGAGAAGGAAATCCTCTCCCCCGACAATGTCGCAGGCTTCGATTTCACTTATTCTTAACAGGAGAAGGACCCTGCGTAGTGTGGGTCATATCGGCCAATTTCGCTTTGAATGTAGATGCAAAATTGTTGGCGAGGATATTGCCCACAAGGATAGAAGACTGTATTCCGGGGGTGATAGGGGAAGACCAGACGGGATTCGTTAAGGGCAGGCAGCTCAAGGCTAACGTGCGGAGGTTTCTAAATGTTATTATGATGCCCTCAGAGTGAGGAGAGGCGGAGGTGGTGGTAGCGATGGGCGCAGAGAAGACCTTTGATCGGGTGGAGTGGGAGTACCTGTGGGAGGCGCTGGGAAGATTTGGGTTTGGAGGGCTTTATTGGCTGGGTCCGGTTGCTTTACCAGGCGCCTGAAGCTAGCGTACGTACGAACCGGCTGGGGTTGGGGTATTTTAAATTACATCGAGGGACGAGGCAATGGTTGCCCCTTATCCCCGTTATTGTTTGCTCTAGCTATAGAACCACTGGCCATGGAGCTAAGCTTCGAGGAACTGGCAGCGGCTGGTTCAGGGGGGTGGAGCATCGGGTCTCACTCTATGCGGACGATTTGCTTTTGTACATTTAGAACCTGCTGGAGCGGATGGCAGAGGTAATGCGGATCTTGGGGGAATTTGGCAGTTTTTTGGGGTATAAATTGAACATGGGGAAGAGCGAAATGTTCATGGTCCAGGATGGAGGGCAGGAAGAGAGACTGGTGGAGCGACTAGGGGAGCTGCTGCTTAAAATGGTAGGGAAGAGCTTTCACTATCTGGGAATCCAGGTGGCTCGGAAATGGGAGTCACTGCATAATCTATCACGGTTGGTGGAGCAAATGGGAGAGATAATACATGCTCCCCTTTTTGCAAGTGCGGGACTTCCTGAGAAAGCAGCTGCCGGCCTTTCCGCTGCTGCCACCGCAGAGGATACAGTGTAGGGTAGTGTCCGGTACCTGGGTGGGGGAGGGGAAAGTGTTGGACATATACCAGGAGCTGTTGAAGCGGAGGAAACCCCGGTGGAGGAGCTTAAGGGCAAGTGGGAAGACGAGCTGGGTGGGGAGTTAGAGGCAAATCTATGGCCGGATGCCTTAAGCAGGGTCAATTCCTCCTCTTCATGTGCTAGGCTTAGCCTAATACAATTTAAGGTGGTCCACCGGGCACATATGACGGCGGCGAAGATGAGCAAGTTTTTCGGGGTAGAAGCTAGATGTGCGAGGTGTGCAGGAAGCCCAGCAAACCATGACCAAATGTTCTGGGCAATGTCCATGGTGCTAGGAACCCGGGTGGCGCCGAGTCCAGAGATAGCAATCTTTGGAGTGTTAGACGATCTGGGAGTTCAGGGAGTGAAAGAGGCCTCCGAGTGTGGAGACCTGGGTTAGTGACATGGCTGGGTTTCTCAGTCTTGAGAAGGTGAAGTTTGCCTTAAGAGGGTCGATTTTGGGGTTCTCTCGGAGGTGGCAGCCGTTCGCTGATTTTCTCGGGGAACAATAAAATGTCAGCAGAAGCAGTATTGCAAAAGGGGGGGTGGGGCGGGCGGATAGGTGTTAGATGGTTGTGGTGTGTGAAGCTTGAGTCGGGTGGGGAAATGTTTATGTTACCATGTTTTTGTTATTGTTATAAAAATTTGCAAATACTTTAATAAAAATATATATTTTTTATACTTACAAGAGCCTGCCTAAATCATTTTATCTCAAATCATCCGGTCATGAGAAACTACTGCCAGCTAATTATAGTCAGTTTTGAAGCTATCATTTAAGGAGATAGTTGTATCACAACCAGCTGCCGGTAAAATTATAAACAAATTACTTAAAGTCTGGCATCACCTGGGCCCCCTTTTCCATGGATTTTGCAAACTGGAGTCTATTTCTGCTTACTTTCTGAATGCAGGGCAAAAATGTACATAGGGGAGCTAAGTTATTGGAAGTCAGGTTGCTGTCAATCTTTTAAAACATGAACTGTAATGGAAAAGCACTCCATTGAAACTAGATTAAGCTTTCAACTTGCTGTGTCATTTAGTCCACTGTAACTGCTGAAAGGAACACCCATTAAAATTAATAAACATTTCCTTAAATGTTTCTCTCATTTTTAGGAAGACAGCAAGTGTGTTGTAAGTGCTGCAAATGTTCCATGCTGACTAAAATAAACTATTAAATAATTCTACAAGGAGAATGATTCTTGAACAATTCAAGTCAAACTGGGAACAGAGTTACATTTTAGTTTTCATGCATATTACATTATTCTGCACTTGATCTAAAAAGAATAAATAACTACCCTCTAAGCTATAACCTCATTATGCTTTTTGCCTTCTTCTGCTTTTACCTCATTATTCAAGACACTTCTGGTTATGAAGCTAGAAGAGAAATACTACAAACCTGACAATATTGGAGGAATTTCATTGTCATTGTAGCCACCAAAAGAGGCATTTCTCATGAGTTTTCGTCCATCAACTCGAGATGATAACACACTTGGTAGCCCAGCACACAAGGAAAACCTGCGGCGTATCAGACTCTCTTCCTTCATGTTGTGGTTGAACTAAGTCAGAAGGGTCTTCCCATAAACTGAAATCACTGTGCTGCTCAGGTGGAGGCTGTTGCAATTGCAACGCGAGGCTAATAACTGAGTGAGCAACTAAAGGGAAAATGCTGGTCCCTGTGAACAGGATGAGCCAATGTACACTCCTCCGAGCAACTGGACCATAGGATAGCAATTGTGCAACGAAACAGCCAAGCAGTACTGTTTATATTTTCCTGTGAATTCATAGCACTCTTATCCTTTATATAGCCATGCTGATTAGGTTTAAATACACAAAGCCCCAATGCTTTTTCCCCCCACTGGATTTTTAATACTTGGTATGATGCCACAGAAAAAAAATTCAGACCACAATTAATCATTTCTGTTTACAGCTTTACGATCCATACAGCAACTGGCATCCCTGATTATCAATGAATTTGGCTCCTTCACCGGTTTCTCTTTAAGTCATTAGGGATTCAGGATTATGTTTGATTATCTCCAACTCACAAATTTTCTCTATAAGCCCCTTCAGCTCCTATTTAAGGTACAATCCAAGATTAGCATAAAATCATTTTTAAATTGAAACAAGTAGACCAAAAATTCAAAAAGATAATTACAAAAAGGTGAATAGCCCGGGGGCAGCATTCGGTTATAAAATGTTCCCTCAATGTGCAATTTTTAAAAAAAAGTATCACACTTCAATTTTCAACAGATATTTTCATTTTGGTTAATTTTGTTTAATTCTGGGCAGCATGGTGGTGCAGTGGTAGCACTGCAGTCTCATGGCGCTGAGGTCCCAGATTCGATCTCGGCCCTGGGTCACTGTCCGTGTGGAGTTTGCACATTCTCCCCGTGTCTGCGTGGGTTTCACCCCCACAACCCAAAAGATGTGCAGGGTAGGTGCATTGAACACGCTAAATTGCCCTTTAATTGGAAAATATGAATTGGGTACTCTAAAATTTAAAAATAACTTTGTTTAATTTTTGTTTATAAAGGGGAAATAACCCCCATTTTGCTTAATCTAATTTAGGTTAATTTAAATTATTGTTGTTTCAAAAGAATATAAAGCCATTAAGTACAATGGATTCTTATATGCTGCTTTGTCCATTTCACCCCAATAGATGAGCTGATGTTGGAATTTTACAACAGAATGGATTGGAAGAAGCTGCAATAGCCATAGTGACAAAATAGCTGGTCAACAATTGATGTACAATCCTTTGGGCAAGATATTGGAGGGTGAAATCTCAAACTGTACTCCAAAAGCTTCCAAATCTACAAGAAAAGGAGTTGGCTCATCCAATTTGGGTCAGGGATATCATACAGATAATGGTAATGTCACTGAACAAGTTACCCAAAGGCCCAGACTAATGTTCCCGGATATGGGATCAAATCCCATTAGTTAGGGCGGCATGTGGCGCAGTGGATAGTACTGGAACTGTGGTACTGAGGTCCTGGGTTCGAATCTTGGCCCTGGGTCTCTGGCCGTGTGGAGTTTGCACACTCTCCCCATGCCTGCGAGGGTTTCACCCCCACAACCCAAAGATGTGCAGGGTAGGTAGAATGGCCATGCTAAATTACCCCTTAATTGGAAAATAAATAAATAAAAAATAATTGGGTACTCTAAATTTAAAATAAAAATCCCATTAGTTTAAGTGAATTCAATTGATAAGATTAAGACAGTAATTGTTTACTGCCTCAGTAAACGTGACCATGAAATTATAACTGATTATCGTAAAAATCCATCTGGTTCACTGATGTCCTTCGGGGAAGGAATCTGCCATCCATACCCAGTTTGGTCTTGTAGCCACCTGGGGTGGCCACGTCCCAATTCCAAAATGGATACTCGCAAAGAGTACAGGGAAAAATGGACAGCACTAGAAAAACAAGCAGGTGCAAGGTTTCCTGTGGATTGGAACTTACAGAGCCCAGACAGAACTGAAACTACAAGCCATTAGCATAGTAATGAGCTATCTCCGGGGACAAAAAGAAACATTGAAACAATCGGTACCAGGACAGACTCCCCGGCGCCAGTGGAAACTAAAACAAAGGCAGGCCAACGGTTACCTAGCCCGACCAGCGATCGGGGAACGACCCCGTTATTGGAGAGAATCGATACAAACGATTGGGACATGGTCCAATTAATTGGGACCAAGTTCAGGGTCCGCCTAGAAGGGCGCGACACCCCTTAGGGTATAAAGCAGAGTCCCCAAGGTCAGTTCGCTCTCTTACTCTTATTTTCTCCACCTTCACCTTGGCATTTGGCTCTCAGCGATGAGAGGCCGCCAAGCACCAGCCAAGTAAGTCTAAGATCAACGCACGCTACAAGATAGGCGCTCCTAGCTACTATTCTATACCAGTTCGAAGACAACAGTATCAGAACCGGACAACGGCCATTGTTCCTCTGACTGAGGGGCACTCTAAGCTAAGTATAGGCTTTTAGTAGTAGTTGTAGTTTAGCGAGTAGAGTTTGTGCATGAGTAATAACTGACCGTGTAAATAAATGTGCATTGATTTCAAACTTACTAACTGGTGTATCGAGTCATTGATCAGTATTCGGTTTTGAACCTGTGGTGGTATCAGAAAGATACCTGGCGACTCTTGAGCAAAGGTACTTAAAACAGAGCAAATTAAGGAAAAGCATAACGAGCAACAGTCTGCATCATACTCCAGACCCACAGCAATGTGGTTCTCTTAACTACCCTCTGAAAAAAATTTAGCAGGCCATTTAACTCGAGGGCAATTAGGGATGGGCAACAGTGATACCATGGGGTGAAGATGGGAATCATTAGCAAGGTCGCCCATGCTATCCTGTCACATCTGCAGAAAATGGATCAAACTCAACTGGGATGCTCCAATATGGATCAGCAGCAACTATGGTGGTGGGCAAGCAAAAGTTCTGGATACAGGAGCAGTTGAGGTTAGGCTGCTTACGAGGAGTGCACCAGAATTGTTATGTAGGCAGGCATGGCACAGGTGAACGCTTCAGTGACATCTGAAGGCATAGGTGGTGGCAACTGAAGACATAGGTGAAAGTAAATGTTTGTTTTCAGGGGCGGCACGGTAGTACAGTGGTTACCACTGTCGCTTCACAGCTTCCAGGTTTGAGGTTCGAGTCCTGGCTTGGGTCACTATCTGTATGGAGTCTGAACGTCTCCCACAGGTCTGCGTGGGTTTCCTCCGGCTGCTCCGGTTTCCTCCCACAGTCCAAAGATGTGGATTGGCCATGTTAAATTGCCCTGAATATTCAAAAAGGTTAGGTGGGGTTATTGGGTTACAGGGATAGGGTGGAGGTGTGGGCCTAGTGCTCTTTGCAAGGGCCGTTGCAGACTCAATGGGCCAAATGGCCTCCTTCTGCTCTGTAAATATTATGATTTGTAACAAAGAGACTATGGAGACAGAAGTTCAACTCTATGGTCAAATGTGATACCAGGACGATGAACAGTCTGGTTCAGCATAAGAAAATATCTGGGACAAGGGAAGAAATTGGTAGTTAGTGAATGGACTATTCGTCATTTCGGAGTTGATGATTTTTTTTCTCAATGGTCAGCTGGATATTAGACAAACGGCCTGAGAACACCGGCGTGTGAGAGAAGTGGTGTACAGCTGGATATCATCAATGTACACATGAAAGCTGGCTCCAGAACTGTGGATGATCATAGAATCCCTACAGTGCAGAAGGCCATTCGGCCCAATGAGTCTGCAATGACCCTTGGAAAAAGCACCCTACTTAAACCCACACCTCCACCCTATCCCCACAACACTACCTAACCTTTTGGAAACTAAGGGGCAATTTAGCCAATCCACCTAATCTGCACATCTTTGAACTGTGGAGGGGGGGGGGGGGGGGAGAAGAGAAACTAGAGCACCCGGAGGAAACCCACGCAGACATGGGAAGAAAGTGCAAACTCCACACAGTCACCAGAGTCCGGAATTGAACCTGAGTCCCTGGAGCTATGAGGCAGCAGTGCTAATCACTGTGCCGCAGTGCCACCCATTATGTCAAGGGGCTACATAATTTCAATTCCAACTAAGATCCAGAAGGAGCAGCCCTTTACAGCAGTGAAGGGACTTTCTTCAGAGGCTCTTTAATCTGCCAATTTATCAGGGCCAAAGTGAAGGAGTCAAGAGAGCTTCTGATCTCATATTCACACCACCCTTAAGATTGCCTATTTCCACCTCGGTAACACCACTTGACCTCACCTGCCTCAGGCCAGATGCTGCTGAAATTCACATCCACATTCTACCCTCTGTAATCTTGAGGCCATGCAAAAAGCTGCTACTCACGACTTAACTCTTACCAAGTCCCATTCCCTATCACACCTCATTGGCACCCAGTCAAGCAAGATTTTAAAATTCTAGTTTTCAAATGCAACCATGTTCTCCCTCCATTTCTAATCACCTCCAACACCACAACCCCACCTCTAATCCTGGTCTCTTGAGTATTCTCAATTTTAACCACTGGACTGATAGCATCCATGCTTCAGTTGACTTAGCCCAAGTATACCTTCCTTGCACAAATATGCCTTGCAACCTTGCTTTCCTCTTTTAAAACACTCCTTAAAACCGTCTTCTTTGGCCAGGTTTCTGGTCACCTGGCCTGATATCTCCTTATGTGTCTTAGTGTCATACTTCATTTTGTAATGCTGCTCAAGTACCTTGAGATGTTTAATTATATTAACGGCATTATATAAATATAAGTTGTTCCATAATACGTGCATGATGCAAGAGACAATCTTCTGATGCATTTAAAACACCAGCTGTTTGCGTCTGTTGTGACTTCATCACAATTATTTGCTGTCCTACAAGCACAGAAAGATCCAGCACAGAAGGAAGTAATTCAGTTTATTATGTCTGTGCTGTCTGTGAGCTAAATCAGCTGCATTACTTCGTTCTCGTTGTGCACTTTCACCGTTTCAAATTTTTATCCAGTTTCCCCTTAAAAGATGCAATGGTCTTTGACAATAGCAAAGCATTCCATATTTATTCAACCAGTCACAAGAAAATATTTTTTGCTAACACCTTTCCTTACTCTCTCTGTGAGGATTTTCAGCTGATGGTACTTTGTCACTGTTCCTCTGCTACAGTGGTTGCAGTTTGAGTTTGTCTTTTTCCACAACTACAGTTTTACATCGCTGGTTATCAGCCTGGTGAATGTGCGCTGTTCAATGACTTTAATGTGCTTTTTATAACAAACGCACCGTATAGTATGCTGACCGCAGCCTAACCAATATTTTTCACAAATTTTATCATCACTTTTTTAATCTTGCACACAGTACACTCTTGCAGAAAATCCAAAATCTCATCTTTTTTGTGACTTTATGCAGCTGCATTCATTCTTGCTCATGTTATCTACATTATTACAGCCTTTTCGGCATGGCCAGAGCAACACAATGAATCATGTTGAGAACAGCTAATCATAGCTTTATGTCAAACTAATTCCTGAAAAGAACCATTGCAAGATTTCTTAGCCAGATTAAGAAACTTTTTGAACCTTAGTTTCAATAGAGGCCATTCAAGCCTGCTCCACCATTTGATAAGATCATAGCTGATCGAACTGTGGCCTCAACTCTGCTTTTCTGCCCATGTCTCTTCAACTTCTTTGTAAGTCAAGAATCTAATATTGCCTTAAAATATTCACTGACTCTACCTCCAGTGCTCTCTGAGGAAGAGAATTCCACAGGCTCATGAAGCTCCGAAAAAAGGTTTCTCCTCATCTCCATATTAAATTGGAAGCCCCTTATTTTTAAATTCTGTCCTTTGTTCCATTGTCTTCCACAAGGGGAACATCCTTTTAACATCTACCCTGACAAGGCCCCTCAGGATCTTAAACCTTTCAGTAAGATTGCCTCACTCTTTCAAACTCCAATTAATAGAGGCCCAACCTGTTGAATTCCTAATCACCTGCTGTATCTGCATACCAACTTTTTTGTGATTCATGTGCCAGGACACTCAGATCCTTGTAATCTTGCCTCATTTAAATAATGTTGCTTCCTTCCTCTTCCTGCCTAAGTGGACAAGTTCACATTTTCTCACACTATACTACATTACCAAATTTTTTGCCTGACCACTTAACCTATCTATATCCTTTGCAGACTCATGTCCACTTCAAAACTTACTTCCTACCTATCTTTGTGTCATCATTTAGCAACCATACATTCAGTCCCTCTAGTCAAGCCATTGATATAGATTGTAAATAGTTGAGGTTCTGTCACTGATCCCTGTGGCACTCCACTCGTTACATCTTGCCGAGCCTCGAGTGGTCCATTTATACATACTCCGTTTCCTTTCAGCTAACCATACGGAAGCAGCTGGTCGAACTAAAATTATCCACACAGATGTTTAAAAGACGCGAGAGAGAGAGAGAGATAAAAAGTTTTTTTAAAAAAGGAATTTACATACAAAAAGATTATCAGTTCAAGTAAGGTCATCAATATTCAGAATGCATCTGGCTAGTATTACTAAAACCTTCACACCAAGGCTAGCTATTCCTGACGTCCAGACTTCCTTTTCTTAAGAAGTCCATCACATTGTATCAGCATTAGTTTGTACTGGAAGTAGGTCAGATTTAGTCTGCTTTTCAACTGACAAAGCTTTGTACAGCTTAACACTAATCTGACAAGATATTGGTCACCATAACCATTCATGACTGAGAAAAGTTTAAACATGAAAATTTCCAAATGCTAGGATGTTTTTAATGCCAAGATCTATTTGCATCTTGGATTTCAAAATGAATGTGAGCTGATGGTATTAGAGATTATCTGTTGTGGTTAAAGAAATCCAGATAATACAACAAACATCATGTAAGTAATTATCAACATATCCCTTCAACCCAGTTTAGGTTCAGAAACAATCAGCAGTCGTTTATGCAACCGAACACTTGAAATCTCGGTAACCTTCATATTAGTGTAATTTATTCAGCAACCAAATAGGTTGCATTGTAGGTAACATTTCAAGAAGGTTGTTGTGTACCATTATATCAGAAAGACAGAATGCATTGCCAACATCATTTTCGGGCTCAATTATTTTAAACATCAATAGATGAAGTGAGGAAGAGAAACATACATTTGGGGCAGCACGGTAGCAGATTGGTTAGCACAGCTGCGTCACAGCTCCAGGGTGCCAGGTTTGATTCCTAGCTTGGGCCACGTCTGTGCAGAGTCTGCATGTTTTCCCCGTGTCTGTGTGGGTTTCGCCGGGTGCTCCAATTTCCTCCCACAGTCCAAAGATGTGCAGGCAAGATGGATTGGCCATTCTAAATTGCCCTCAGTGGCCAAAAAAGTTTGGCTGGGGTTACTGGGAGATAGGGTAGAGGTGTGGGATTGGCTGGGGTGCTCTTTCCAAGGGCCGGTCCAGAATCGATGGGCCGAATGGCTCCTTCTGCACTGTAAATTCTATGTTTATATACATTCCACATCAATTGGTGCCTATTCTTCTGAAGCCATGGTGTGGAGATGCCAGCGTTGGACTGGGGTGGGCACAGTAAGAAGTCTTACAATACTAGCTTAAAGTCCAACAGGTTTATTTAGAATCACTAGCTTTCGGGGCGCAGCTCCTTCATCAGGTGATGAAGGAGCATTGCTCCGAAAGCTAGTGATTCCAAATAAACCTGGTGGACTTTAACCTGGTGTTGTAAGACTTCTCACTATTCTTCTGAACACACAAGGCAAAATAATTATTGCAGTTTAATTTAACTAGAACAGGAATAACATTTAGCAATACTAACTGATGAAAAGACATTCTAGCTTGAGAGAACTGATTGGTTGATGTATAATGCTGGAAGTTGTTCGGAATAAAGTAAATGAGTTGGTGGCACAAATCATCGTAAATGACTATGATTTAGTGGCCATTACTGAAACATGGTTAAAGGATGGTCACGACTGGGAGTTAAATATCCGAGGGTATCAAACTATTCGGAAGGACAGAGTGGATGGTAAGGGAGGTGGTGTTGCTCTGTTATTTAAGGATGACATCCGGGCAATAGTAAGGGATGACATCGGTGCTATGGAGGATAAGGTTGAATCCATTTGGGTGGAAATCAGGAATAGTAAGGCGAAAAAGTCACTGATAGGAGTAGTCTATCGGCCACCAAATAGTAACGAGATGGTGGGGCAGGCAATAAACAAAGAAATAACTGATGCATGTAGAAATGGTACAGCAGTTATCATGGGGGATTTTAATCTACATGTCGATTGGTTTAACCAGGTCGGTCAAGGCAACCGTGAGGAGGAGTTTATAGAATGTATCCGCGATAGTTTCCTAGAACAGTATGTAATGGAACCTACGAGGGAACAAGCGGTCCTAGATCTTGTCCTGTGTAATGAGACAGGATTGATTCATGATCTCATAGTTAGGGATCCTCTCGGAAGGAGCGATCACAATATGGTGGAATTTAAAATACAGATGGAGGGTGAGAAAGTAAAATCAAATACTAGTGTTTTGTGTTTAAACAAAGGAGATTACAAGGGGAAGAGAGAAGAACTAGCTAAGGTAGACTGGGAGCTAAGACTTTATGGTGGAACAGTTGAGGAACAGTGGAGAACCTTCAAGCGATTTTGCACAGTGCTCAGCAAAGGTTTATACCAACAAAAAGGAAGGACGGAAGAGAAGAGGGAAAATCGACCGTGGATATCTAGGAAATCAGGGAGAGTATCAAATGAAGGGTAAAAGCATATAAAGTAGGCAAAGATTGCTGGGAGATTAGAGGACTGGGAAATCTTTAGGGGGCAACAGAAAGCTACTAAAAAAGCTATAAAGAAGAGTAAGCTAGAGTATGAGAGGTAAACTTGCTCAGAATATAAAAACAGACAGTAAAAGTTTTTACAAATATATAAGACAAAAAAGGAGTGGCTAGGTAACATATTGGTCCTTTTAGAGGATGAGAATAGGGGTTTTAATAATGGGAAATGAGGAAATGGCTGAGGAAACTGAACAGGTTTTTTGGGTCGGTTCTTCATAGTGAAAGACACAATAACATGCCAGCGACTGATAGAATGAGGCTATGACAGGTGAGGACCTTGAGAGGATTGTTATCACTAAGGAGGGAGTGATGGGCAAGCTAATGGGGCTAAAGGTAGACAAGTCTCCTGGCCCTGATGGAATGCATCCCAGAGTGCTAAAAGAGATGGCTAGGGAAATTGCAGATGCACTAGTGATAATTTACCGAAATTCACTAGACTCTGGGGTGGTCCCGGTGGATTAGAAATTAGCAAACGTGACGCCACTGTTTAAAAAAGGAGGTAGGCAGAAAGCAGGAAATTATAGGCCAGTGAGTTTAACTTCGGTAATAGGGAAGATGCTGGAATCTATCATCAAGGAAGAAATTGCGAGGCATCTGGATAGAAATTGTCCCATTGGGCAGACGCAGCATGGGTTCGTAAAAGGCAGGTCATGCCTAACTAATTTAGTGGAATTTTTTGAGGACATTACCAGTGCAGTACATAACGGGGAGCCGATGGATGTGGTATATCTGGATTTCCAGAAAGCCTTTGACAAGGTGCCACACAAAAGGTTGCTGCATAAGATAAAGATGCATGGCATTAAGGGTAAAGTAGTAGCATGGATAGAGGATTGGTTAATTAATAGAAAGCAAAGAGTTGGGATAAATGGGTGTTTCTCTGGTTGGCAATCAGTAGCTAGTGGTGTCCCTCAGGGATCCGTGTTGGGCCCACAATTGTTCACAATTTACATTGATGATTTGTAGTTGGGGACCAAGGGCAATGTGTCCAAGTTTGCAGATGACACTAAGATGAGTGGTAAAGCGAAAAGTGCAGAGGATACTGGAAGTCTGCAGAGGGATTTGGATAGGATAAGTGAATGGGCTCGGGTCTGGCAGATGGAATACAATGTTGACAAATGTGAGGTTATCCATTTTGGTAGGAATAACAGCAAACGGGATTATTATTTAAACGATAAAATATTAAAGCATGCCGCTGTTCAGAGAGACTTGGGTGTGCTAGTGCATGAGTCACAGAAGGTTGGTTTACAAGTGCAACAGGTGATTAAGAAGGCAAATGGAATTTTGTCCTTCATTGCTAGAGGGATGGAGTTTAAGACTAGGGAGGTTATGTTGCAATTGTATAAGGTGTTAGTGCGGCCACACCTGGAGTATTGTGTTCAGTTTTGGTCTCCTTACTTGAGAAAGGACGTACTGGCGCTGGAGGGTGTGCAGAGGAGATTCACTAGGTTAATCCCAGAGCTGAAGGGGTTGGATTATGAGGAGAGGTTGAGTAGACTGGGACTGTACTCGTTGGAATTTAGAAGGATGAGGGGGGGATCTTATAGAAACATTTAAAATTATGAAGGGAATAGATAGGATCGATGCGGGCAGGTTGTTTCCACTGGCGGGTGACAGCAGAACTAGGGGGCATAGCCTCAAAATAAGGGGAAGTAGATTTAGGACTGAGTTTAGGAGGAACTTCTTCACCCAAAGGGTTGTGAATCTATGGAATTCCTTGCCCAGTGAAGCAGTTGAGGCTCCTTCATTACATGTTTTTAAGGTAAAGATAGATAGTTTTTTGAAGAATAAAGGGATTAAGGGTTATGGTGTTCGGGCCGGAAAGTGGTGCTGAGTCCACAAAAGATCAGCCATGATCTAATTGAATGGCGGAGCAGGCTCGAGGGGCCAGATGGCCTACTCCTGCTCCTAGTTCTTATGTTCTTATTATGTAATGGAAAGCTGAGCCTGCCATATCCTTGAAAGGAGTTCAACCACCCCACTGTACAAAACAGCTGCCGATAAGATGATCACTTGGGAAACTATTCCATGAAGAAAATCTGTTTACAAGATGCTCTCCTTTCCCCTCCATTGTATAGCCTCATTCAGAGATGGGTCTTTTGGTGAGGCAGCAAGAACACTAAAAAGTGAGGCAAGGTGGTCAATAGGAATTACAGCAGTTCATAGAATCCTTACAGTGCAGAAGGAGGCTATTCTGCCCATCGAGTCTGCACCGACCCTCTGAAAGAGCACCCACCTAGAGCCCACTCCCCCAGCCCCGTAACCCCACCTAACCTTTTGGACACTAAGGGGCAATTTAACATGGCCAATCCACCTAATCCGCACATTTTTGAATTGTGGAAGGAAACCAGAGGTCCCGGAGGAAACCCACGTAGACACAAGGGTAAAGTGCAAACTCCACACAGTCACCCAAGGCTGTAATTGAACCTGGGTCCCTGGACCTGTGAGGCAGCTGTGCTAACTACTATGCCGCCCCCAAGTTAAAAAAGAGTAACATTATGTTAAGGTATACCAATACAGCAAGGGAATAAACAAAATCCACATCCCAAAAAATGTTTTTCTGGTGAGCAATACTGATGATATGAAGTCAGGATGAGGGAGGGCATTTGACCAATTTAATTTATTCTCTCATAGAAAACTAAGAAACATTCATTATATCTTCCAACTGCATTTTAAACATCACCAAAGATTTAGCTGGCATTTCCTGATAGAAGAGGGACTGATTTACTATTTTCTTTCTTCAGGTAATTTTCCAGTTCCCTTCTGAATGCCTCAATTGAATGTACCTCCACCACACACTCAGGTAGCGCATTCCAGATCCTAACCATTCACTCCATTAAAAAATTTTCCTTATTGCTTCTTGTGCTTTACTTTTACCGTTTCTGTTTAAATTAACATCTCACAAACCTCTCCAATTTTCATTCAATTCCTTTCAAGTTTTTCTCGCCTTTTCTCATAACTCAGTCCTCTTTATTGAAATAAGAACCAAAACAGCTGGAAAAACTCAGCAGGTCTGGCAGCATCTGTGGAGAGAATCTAAGTTAATGTTTCAGGTTGATGGCCTTTCATCAGAACTGAAGAGAAATAGAAGTGTATGAGTGTTTAAGCCTGTGGAAGGGAAGAGGGGGCAGGATGAACAAAGGAAGTCTATGATGGGGTCAAGAGTAGGAGAGACGAACGAACATGATGCAAAAGCCAAAGAGGTTAGTGATGGATGTAGTAAAGAAAAAGGTTGTGACCAAATGAAGTGTGAATTTCTACATGAAAAACATCTGAATGCAATATGAAGGGAGGAAGAAAGACAAGACAAGAATGACTCAGCAAAACTAAAAATAAACATTAAATAAACATCCAGCAGAGGGCAGCAGAGCAGAGCTTCTGATTGGTTGTTCTGGGGAGATTTGCATACGTGCAGTGCGGTCAGCGTAAGTCGAAGGTGCACCTGCATCAGTGACCCGAGGAGTTCGACGGAAGGCGAGCATCCAGCAGAGGGCAGCAGAGCAGAGCTTCTGATTGGCTGTTCCGGGGAGATTTGCATACGTGCAGTGCGGTCAGCGTAAGTTGAAGGTGGTTTGTGAAGGGGCTGTTCTCGAGTGACCAGGGGTAAGCAATAGGGCACAGGTCTCTGGCACAGAGTCTGTCCCTGTTGCTCAGAAGGGAAGGGAGAAGAGGAACAGAGCACTTGTCATTGGGGACTCCATAGTTAGAGGAACAGACAGGAGGTTCTGTGGGAACGAAAGAGACTCACGGTTGGTGTGTTGCCTCCCAGGTGCCAGGGTTCGTGATGTCTCTGATTGTGTTTTTGGGATCCTTAAGGGGGAGGGGGAGCAGCCCCAAGTCATGGTCCACATAGGTACCAACGACATAGGTAGGAGGAGAGATGGGGATTTGAGACAGAAATTCAGGGAGCTAGGGTGGAAGCTGAGAGCTAGAACAAACAGAGTTGTTATCTCTGGGTTGTTACCCGTGCCACGTGCTAGCGAAGTGAGAAATAAGGAGAGAGAGGAGTTGAACACGTGGCTACAGGGATGGTGCAGGAGGGAGGGTTTTGGTTTCCTGGATAATTGGGGCTCATTCTGGGGTAGGTGGGACCTCTACAAACAGGATGGTCTTCACCTGAACCAGAGGGGTACCAATATCCTGGGGGGGAGATTTGCTAGTGCTCTTCGGGGGGGTTTAAACTAATTCAGCAGGGGCATTGGAACCTAAATTGTAGTCCCAGTGTACAGGATGTTGAGAGTAGTGAGGTCAGGGATAGGGTTAAAAGTTCGAAAGAGGGCACCGGCAAGCAGGACGCTGGTTTGAAGTGTGTCTACTTCAACGCCAGGAGCATCCGGAGTAAGGTGGGTGAGCTTGCAGCATGGGTTGGTACCTGGGATCTCGATGTTGTGGCGATTTCGGAGACATGGGTCTCCGGAGACATTCGGAGAGCAGGGACAGGAATGGTTGTTGCAGGTTCCAGGATTTAGATGTTTCTGCAAGGACAGAGAAGATGGTAAAAGAGGGGGGGGGGGTGTGGCATTGTTAATCAAGGAAAGTATTACGGCGGTAGAAAGGACGCTTGAGGACTCGTCTACTGAGGCAGTATGGGCCAAGGTTAGGAACAGTAGAGGAGAGGTCACCCTGTTGGGAGTTGTCTATAGACCTCCGAATAGTTCCAGAGATGTAGAGGAAAGGATTGCAAAGATGATTCTTGACAGGAGCGAGAGTAACAGGGTAGTTGTTATGGGGGACTTTAACTTTCCAAATATTGACTGGAAATACTATAGTTCGAGTACTATAGATGGGTCAGTTTTTGTGCAGTGTGTGCAGGAGGGTTTTCTGACACAGTATGTAGACAGGCTAACAAGGGGCGAGGCCACATTGGATTTGGTACTGGGTAATGAACCCGGCCAGGTGTTAGATTTAGATGTAGGTGAGCACTTTGGTGATAGTGATCACAACTCAGTTATGTTTACTTTAGCAATGGGCAGGGATAGGTATATACCGCAAGGCAAGAATTATAGCTGGGGGAAAGGCAATTATGATGCTATTCGGCAAGATTTAGGATGTATAGGATGGGGAAGGAAACTGCAGAGGATGGGTACAATCGAAATGTGGAGCTTTTTCAAGGAACAGCTACTGCGTGTCCTTGATAAGTATGTACCTGTCAGGCAGGCAGGAAGTTGTCGAGCAAGGGAACCGTGGTTTACTAAGGAAGTTGAAGCACTTGTCAAGAGGAAGAAGAAGGCTTATGTTAGGGTGAGACATGAATTATTAATTGTATCAATGTAAATCAGGGCAGTTGAGATAGCTATGGGCACCTGTGCGTTTGTGGTGACCATTAGTAGATCGTGCACCTCCATAAATCGAGACAACAAAGTCAAGGAAAGGAAGGGAAGAGTCATAAATGGACCAGGAGATGTGAGGGAAAGGTGGAAATTGGAAACAAAGTCTAGTCCATGATGAGAATAGATAGCACTCATACAGTCATCAACATACAAGAAAAATAGATCGGGGGGGGGGGGGGGGGGGGGTCTGATTAGCACTGGAATAATGGATGTTCCACACATCCCACAAAAAGGCAGGCATAGGTAGTGCCCATAGCAACATCTTTTATTTGGAAGAAGTGAATGGAGTTGAAAGGGAGGTTGCTCAAAGTTCTTTCATTATTCTTTCACCAGTTAAGAGTATTGCAGACTAGGCCTGCATTTCTATTGTCCGTCGCTAATTGCCCCTGAGAAAGTGATGGTGAGCAGTCTTCAACTTTTGCAACACATGTGCTGTAGGTACACCCAGAATGCTGTTCCAAAAGCTTGATCCTGTGACAGTGAAGGAATGCCAATATAGTTCCACGTCAGAATGGTGTGAGACTTGAGGGGAACTTACAGGTGGCGGGTTCCCATGCATCTGCTGTCCTTATACTTCTAGATGTTAGAGGTCAATGATTTAGAAGGTGCTGTCTTGATAAGTTGCTGCAGTACATCTTGTAGATGGTACCCAATGCTGCCACTGTGCTACGGTGGTGGAGGGAGTGATTGTTGGGAGGTGGTGGATGGGGTGTCAAACAATTGGGCTGCATCATCCTGGATAGTGTCAAATTTTTTTTGAGTAGTGTTGCTGGAGCTTCACTCGTTCATGCAAGTGGAGTGTATTCCATCGCACTCCTGATTTGTGTCTTGGAGATGTTCAACAGGATTTTGCGAGTCAGAAGGAAAATTACTTTCTACGGAATTCCCAGCCTATGAGTTGCTCTTCAAGCCATAGTATTTATATGGCTAGTCCAGTTCAGTTTCTGGTCAATGGTAACCCACAGGATGTTGATAGTGAGAGATTCAGCGATGGTGATGCCAATGAATGTCAAGAGGCGATGGTTAGTTTCTCTCTTGTTGGAGATGGTTATCGTCTGGTACTTGTATGGCACAAATATTACTAACTTCTTGTCAGCGGAAACCTGGAGATTGTCCAGGAACTGCTGCATATAGGCATGGAATCCCTCAGTATTGAAGTTGTCACAAATGCTGCTGAAAATTGTGCAAACATCAGCAGACATCCCCACTTCTGACAGAGAAGGTAATTGATGAACCAGTTGAAGATGGTTGGGCGCAGAACACGACTCCAAGGAACTCCTGTAATGACGCCCTGGGGTTGAGATGATTGATCTCCAACATCCATAGTAAAGAGGAAGTGGCTAGAACCAGAAAACTATTAGGAAGAATTGCGGAAGTACGTAGGAAAAGATTGTACAAGGTGAGGAAAAATAGAATCACGGTAGGAAGAAATAATCAATGGATCGGTTGAGATAGTCCTATTTACAGAACACTCTATTGAGAGTTCAAGTACAATTAGTGATCCTCCTCTATGCTACCCCAAATGTGTATCATGACAGTACCGAAGGCAGTACATAAGGTGTGGCCTGATCAGAGAATTAGAGCTCCTTCAGAGGATATTATTTTACTTGCTTTCTATTGATTTATCATAGCTCTGTAGCCCATTAACTTTGCTGATTGTTAGTTTGCAATTATTACAGAAGCCAAATACTGAGTCCACAACCACTCTTGCATCTGCCTTTCACATTTCTTCCAATATATTTACATGACACATTTCCCTGGTGGTACTGAACTAGCATTACTGGTGGAATTTCTCCAGTGCTCTTATGTATTGGGAGGGCTGCGGAACGATTGGTTGCGGAATTCCCAATCAAGGGAGAAGCGTCCAATGGCCGCGACCGCCTTTTAAGTTTAAAATGCTGGCCGCTACCACCTGCAGCCACAGCATTTTGCTTTGCTCCATCAACTGGCATCAAGATTATTCAATGGGTGATTAACGATCCTAATGTCACATCTGGCGTCCCTTTGTTCCTCTGACCAATAGGAGGCGGCGGGAACGGTACTTCCGGCGGTGGGTCTGTTGGAGTTCAGGGCCTGTAAAGGACACAGTGCGGGTGAGTGATATTTGCGTGAGGGGTGAGAGTGGCGGGTCATGATGTTGACAGTCAGCACCAATTCACTGTGTGATAGCTATATATATATTATTTATATATACAGGGATTGCAGCAATTTGTTTGTTCTTCAAACTGAGATACAAGAAGACACCAACAGCAATCAAAGAAAATAAATGATGCATAGTTCTCCTCTGGGGCCGGGTTAGTGGAATTTAAGGACTAGCATGTGAAATCTGTGCGCATGTTTAAAACCTCTGCAATTGTGTCAGTATAATGGTGTATAAGTTATCAGTCTTCTCAAATAAAACTCATGGGATTCCAATGTGCTATTTTTTTAAAAAGAGAGTGCCGTCCCCATGCATGCACCCTCAGGCGGATCCGGCAATATGCAAGCCCAGTGCCCAGAGGGGCAGACTGCCACCTCCTGACGTCAGCGTGGTATTCCAATACCGTCTCCTCCTGACGTCAGCGTGGTATTCCAATACCGTCTCCTCCTGACATCAGCGTGGTATTCCAATACCGTCTCCTCCTGACGCCAGCGTGGTATTCCAATACCATCTCCTCCTGACGTCAGCGTGGTATTCCAATACCGTCGCCTACAGATGCCAGTGTGGTATTCCAATACCGTCTCCTCCTGACGTCAGAGTGCTCTCCCAGGACCAAATATATTTTAAATTTCTTCCCACCAAACGAGGTGGCAGAGAGCAGGTCACGTGCCCTGCATACAAAACAACAAAAACAAAGAAAAGTACAGCACAGGAACAGTCCCTTCGGCCCTCCAAGCCTGTGCCGACCATGCTGCCCGTCTAAACTAAAATCTTCTACACTTCCTGGGTCTGCATCCCTCTATTCCCATCCTATTCATGTATTTGTCAAGATGCCCCTTAAATGGCACTATCGTCCCTGCTTCCACAACCTCCTCTGGCAGCGAGTTCCAGTCACCCAATACCCTGTGTAAAAAAACTTGCCTCGTACGTCTCCTGTATATTGCATGTATATTGACGTCACACAATCCGTGCTTTGGCTGCAAAATCATGGAGGAGAGATTCTCCATTTTGTAGCTGCCAGCAAGCAACATGAAGTGTGTGAAGAACTGAAGTTGTAATAAGGAAGAGAGAGCCAGAGACACAAACAGGCCAGGATCTCACAACTGAATCTGCTGGAGAGCGCTTCACAGGACAGTCCACGGCAGGACAAAGCAGTGAGCTCCAGGGTCTCTGATGTACAACCCATTAAGGAGCTGAAATCAGGAACAAAGCAGTATAAAGATGATTTCTTGAGATATGGCTTTATTAATTGAATCAATGCAAATTAAGATGCAAAACCATGTGTAGGGAAGTACTGGCAAATGAAAGTTTAAAACCCTCGAACTTCAAAGGCATTTGAAGACTAAGTATGGCGCGTTTGAGGACAAACCTCTTGATTTTTTTCAAAGGATGCAACTTAACTTAAATCATCAGCTGAAGTCATTAGCAGAAATTAAACACTGAGTGACAAAGCAAATGAGAGCGTGAGGACCAAGCAGGCTCACCTGTCACATTAAAGGTAAACGAAAATGATGGGTTGCGAAGGTCGGCCGATGTGGGTCATGTCATGGTAGTTGGGGACAGTATAGCCTTGGGGATAAACACAGATCTGTGCAGCCAAAAGGGCAAGTCCATATGATGTATTGCCTGCCCAGTGGTAGTGGTCGACACATTGGCACTGGGCTGGAGAGAAATCTGAAGTGGGAAGATATGGTTGTGGTCCACATAGGTACCACAACATGGGAAAACTAGCAAAGAGATTCTGTTGAGGGAATATGAGCAGCTCGGATCTAAAGCAAAGAGTAAATGGTAATAATCTCTGGATTATATCCAAGCAACAAGCAAATTAGCTTACGGTAAATCAGATTAGAACAGAGAACATACAGTGCAGAAGGAGGCCATTCGGCCCATCGAGTCTGTACTGACCCACTTAACTCTCACTTCCACCGTAACCCAATAACTCCATCTAACCTTTTTGGTCACTAAGGGCAATTTATCATGGCCAATCCGCCTAACCTGCATGTCTTTGGACTGAGGGAGGAAACCGGAGCATCCGAAGGAAACCCACGCACACACGGGGAGACCGGCTTCCCGGCTTAGGTCACCGTCTGTGCGGAGTCTGCACGTTCTCCCAGTGTCTGTATGGGTTTCCTCTGGGTGCTCTGGTTTCCTCCCACGTCCTGAAAGACATGCTGTTAGGTGAATTGGACATTCTGAATTCTCCCTGTGTACCCGAACAGGCGCCAGGGTGTGGAGACTAGGGGATTTTCACAGTAACTTCATTGATGTGTTAATGTCAGCCTACTTGTGACAATAAAGATTATTTATTATTCTACCTCATTATAACTATATACTTCATTACATTTCTATCTCTCTTCAGTTATGTAGTAGAGTCATATGGACATGAAATGTTAATTTTGTTTCTCTCTGCGCAGTTTCTGTCAGATCTGCTGAGTTTATCCAGCACTTTCGGTTTCTATTTCAGATTTCAAGCACCTGCAGTATTTTACTTTTATCAAGTAAATAGGATGGGTTTTTTAAATTTGCAATGGGAAAAAGATACAGTCTAGGCTTTTCGGCTGTTAAATTTCAATCGGGGAGTTTAACGGATTTTTGCAACTTAAAGATTTCATTGGTAAATAAGGTTAAGTTTTATTTGACCAGAAAGTGGAGGCAATAGGAAAATGTGCAAAATGTTAATAGTTTAGTAAAGTTGAGTGAAAGAGATGCGGAGAAGAACTGAATTGAGATCAAGTGAAAAAGATATCAATGAAAACATTATGCTCCATTTGCCAACTTTTCGCCCACACTTACTTAACCTATCAATATCTCTTGCAAGTTGATAATACCCCTTTCACAACTTGCCATTCTACCTACTTTTGTGTTATCTGTAAATTTGGCTACAGTACATTTGCTATCTTCCTCCAAGTCATTAATATATGTTGTAACCAGTTGCAGTCCCAGCACTGAACCCTGTGCGACCTCACTGAAATCAGGTGGCCAACCTGACCAAGAACCCTTCATCCCCACTTGCTGTTTCCAGCCCATTAGCCAATTCTCTATCCACGCTAATATACTACCTCCAAGACGAAGGGCTTTTATCTATGACTTAACCTTTTGTGAGGTTCTGTCGAAAACCTTTTGGAAGTCCAAATACAACAAATCTATTGGTTCCCCTCTATCCACTCTGGTTGAGACTATGGGGCCTATATTTACTTTCTTCCTTTTTATACATTTAACAAAGTTCTTATGTTAATTTTTATATTCCTCGCTCGCTTTCCCTCCTTGTTTATTTTTTCTCCCTTTATTATCTTTTAATTCCTAATTTGCTGAATTCTGAATGTATCCCAGTCTTCAGGACTATGACGGACTTTTGCCACGTTCTATGCTTTTTCTTTCATTTAAGTATAGGTTAATTCAGGAAAGCCAGCATGGATTTGTTAAAGGCAAGTAAACCTAACTTGAACTTTTTGATGAGATAACAGAGAGGATTAATGCAATTGATGTCATGGAAATGGACTTCCAAAAGGCATTTGATAAAGAGCCTCATAAAAGGCTTCCAATAAAGTTGAAGATCAACAAATAATAGACAATGGTAACATGGATACAAAACTGGTTGACTGACAGGAAACAGTAGAGATGAGCAGTTGTTTTTCCAATTAGCGGAAGATGTGTGGTGAGTTCCAGGGACTGATAATAGGACTGCTTGTTTTCTTGATTTGTATTAATGGCCTTGACTTAGGTGCACAGGCACAATGTTAAGGTCTGCAGATGAGAGAAAACTTGAAAGTACAGTAAATTGTGAGGAGGAAAGTGAAGGGCTTCAAGAAGATACTACAGCGCATGTTGGTGGAATAGGTGAACTATGGCAGATATAATTAACACAGAAGTATTAAATTGAAGTATATGGCTTTGGCAGGAAGAATCAGGACAATAACAGAAGCTAGAGGTACAATTCTCAAGAGGAGCAGAATAGAGGGACATGGGGAGATGTACCCAAGGCTTGAAGATGGCAGGGCAGATTGATCAGGGTGTTCTTGTACGTGAACGTTAGCATGCTGTCATCCTCAAAGCAGAACGTTTGTTCCTAGAATTTGCTGTAGGAGACTAAAATCTATGAGAACTGTTGCCGTCAAATCTCTCGAGTTTACTTCAGCAAATTCTTTACAGTAATATGTTTCAAAAACACTTTTCATTGTGTAATGGTATACCTGTGTTTCAGTGCTAGTTTCTTTTTTACTTTATTTTAATAAATGTTCAACCTGCATTCAAAATCATCACAATTGATGTAAGAGTTACCTATCCTGACTTCAGAAAACTCCTCATAATACACAATCGCAACATCGTTCTGTCAGCTATTCAAATTTCCCTTTGGGATTTGTGCAGCCTGGAACTTATCATCTGCCATGCCATCAAAATGGCAAGGCAGATAGAGGATAACGGTGGGAAGTCTTGTTACAACTGTACAGGACACTGATGAGATTGCATCTCGAGTACTGTGTACAGTTTTGGCCTACTTTTCGGAAGGCTAAAATTGCAGTGGAAGCAATTCAGAGAATGTTCATTTGGCTAATTCCTGGGATCATGAGGTTGCCTGTGCTCACCCCAGTCCAACGCCGGCATCTCCACATCACAGTTTAAAATGGAGATGAGAAGGAATTTCTTCTCTCAGTGGGTCGAGCACTTGAGGCTGGTCCATTAAATATATTCAAGGCGAGGTTAGACAGTTTTTGATCGATAAGGGAGTCAAGATTTAACTGGAGGCAGGAAGAAGATATAGTTAAAAACCATACAGATCAGCAATGCCCAGGATTTACCACACAACCCGCTGCGTGATAGTGGGATCTTCAGGTCCTGCTGTTGTCAACGGGGTTTCCCGTTGAATACACTCCTCTCTGCCAGAAAATCACGGTGGGGCGGGAACCAGACGATCCCACCGGCGCGAACGACCATGAAAGATCTGGCCAATAACTTATTCAGTAGTGGAGCAGGTCAATAGACCAAACTGCCTATTTCATCCGATTTATAGTGAAATAATTGAGAATCAGAACACACAGATTTAAGACATGATAAAGAACCTAAGAGGACAGGAGGAATAACATTTTGGTGCAGTAAATGATCACGCCTGAAAGGGCGATGAAGGAAGATTCAAATGTTACTTTCAAATAGAGAAGAATTGCAGGGCTCCAGAGAAATATCTGGGCAAGGATATAAGCTAAATTGCTCTTGCAGATAGTTGGGACAAGCTTGATGAGCCAAATGGCTGCAAACTTCAATGATTTTTAAAAAATATTATTTTTCTCCTCCTTTTATCACATTTTCTCCAAAGTTTACATCCACCAACAATAAACAAAAGCAGTAACGAATATAATGTCAATCCCCATATCAATAACACTATCCCATCTTCCACCAAACCCCCAACAACTGCCTGCATGTTAACATTAAAAAAACAAAAGGACTCAGGAATCACCAGTCGCCATTAACGACATACAGTCCCCCTTCCCCCAACCCTCCCAACCACCCCCCCCCTCACCTCACTAATGTTCGATGGTCTACAATGCTTGAAAGTGCATAATGAATAACGCCCATGGGATTGTAGAAACCCTTCCAATCCTTCCCCTCAGTTCAACTTAACCTTCTCAGAGGTCAAGAATCCAACAGGGGTCCCTCCACCACGCCAGGGCACAAGGTGGAGAGGCTGCTCTCCAACCCCAATAGGATCCGCCTTCGGATGACCAACGAAGGGAAGGCTACACAACATCTGCCTCTGCACCTGTTTCCAACCCCAGCTGGTCCGACACCCCGAATATGGCCTCCCGAGGGCCTGGGTCAAGTTCACTGCCACACTTTAGAGATTACCCTAAAAAAAACTCCTTCCAGTAATCCTCCACCTTTGGACAGGACCAAAACATATGAACATGATTTGCGGGCCCCACCCTCCCCGCCGCAACCTTCACACACATCTTCTACCCCCTCAAAGAGCCGGCTCATTCTTGCCCTTGAGGTGTGCTGTATATACCACCTTCAGCTGTATCAGTCCCACGCGCAGAGGTAGAGACGTTTACTCTCCGGAGCACCTCACACCAGAACCCCTCCTCCATACGCTCCTCCAAACTCTTCCTCCCACTTTGCTTTGATCCCTTCCAGTGGTGCCTGCCTCCTCTTCCAAAATACCCCAGGTAACCGCCCGACACCACCTCCTTACTCCCTGTAAAACGCCGACACTACCCCCTTCTACAATTATTCAATGATTATATGCTTATTGCTTGGTCCGTGCGTGGCTTGAATGTTACTTGTTATTTATGAGACCAAGCCTTATTTATCCAGTCGTGCTGCACACAGGCATGAATTGTTTCAATATCTACGGAGTTGCAAATAGTGCTAAACGCTGTTGAGCCATCAGCGCACATCCATTTTTGATCTTATGACTAGAGAAGGTCTTTTGAGGATTGCAGAAGATGGTTAAGAGCAACTTGAAATACTAATCAGCAACAGCCCTCCAAACAGAGGACAAAACACCAACACCCAGTGAACCAAATAAATGTGATGAGTTGAGGTTGCATAGCTACAATAATTTTTTTCTTTTATGTTACACGGAAGAACATTTGCTTTGTTTAGTGTGCAAATGACCAGAAAAGAAACAATGCTTCAGCATATTGTTCTCAAACCACTCAAAACAACAAATGTACCATCGGACAAGAGAGGACCCAAGTAATATTGAAAAGTATCGCTAAGTGGAAAATAATATATTCATTATTATAAACTCACAACAATAACAATGTAATACTTTCAATACATTGTATGGAGGAATAGATTTTTAAATTCACCTTCCAATTTGGAACATTGCTTTCTGCAATTAGCGTATCCTCACAATAGCCAAACAATAATAAACTATAATGGCATTTTTATTTTAGGTTCATAATTTCCAGCAGCACTTGAACATTACATGCTGAAGAATCAAGTAAGCAGGTTCTTCACTATCCAACAAAAGCAGAGAGAGATAATAAACAGCATAGGAGACAACTATTAGTTGTAAAACCCACATGAACAAAGTTACAGGCATAGTTGTGAGTTGTTCTCTTCGCACTCTCCCCCTGCCCTTTTGCCAACCTGTTTTGGTAGTTGTGCTGTTTTCTCAAAGTCAGCAGACCATGACTTCATGCTCCATTGTAAGACATGTGCACATAAGCTAGGCTAAAACTCAGGTGCAAGGATGGAGAGAGTTCTATACCATCTCGGGTGTCACACGTCAGGTGAGATATTGAAAAAGGTTCCATCCACCTGCTCAGATCAATATAAAATATGGACCACAACAGCAGCAAGGAATTTCTCTCATATTTCTAACCAACATTCATCTGGAACCATTGAGACCTAGACAAAGTTATCAGATTGTAGCTTTGTAACCCTAAATTTCAAATCATTCACTCAAATTTGGTGTTATGCCTTCTGTTGGAGATTCTTTGTTGCTTGGTATTTTAAGTTGTTACCAAACATCTTATTCTACTTCCATCAATGACCTTCCTGTATTGGAAGCTTGGAAGAGAGGATATGTGCTGATGATTGCATGTTCAGTTTCATTCACAAATCCTCAAATAATGAACAGTTCATGCTTATTTATCAGTTAGTAATTGATCACATTGCTGTTTGGGAGTTTTTTCTATATTTACCAATCATACTTCTACAATAAAATCATCGGTCTGCGAAAGAATTGGAACTAACTGGAGGCAGATTCAACAGTGACTCTCAAAAGGGAATTATCTAAAGAGAAAGGATTTGCTGAGCTACAGGGAAAAGACAGGAGAACAGGATGCTCTTGGAGACAGTGATCGCCTCTTTTTTTACTGTAACCATTGTTTGATTTGATGTGAAATTGCTCTATAAATTCAAGTTCTTCCTCCCTTTCCATCGTGCCAACGACATCCAAATATCAGCTGAGTTACAATTAGGCAGTTGAAATTGCAGAGAAACTGGTAACGTGGCAGGGAGTATTCATTCATACGAACAACGAGCAGGAGTAGGTTATTCAGTCCCTCGAGCCTGCGGAGCCATTTAATAAGATCATGGCTGGTCTGTTCACAACAAAGATGGTATAATGGATTCACAAGATGAAAGGTTTATCCTGCTGTACTTGGGTGAATAGAAAATGCAGGTGGGACAGGCTCAAACATTAGTAATTCTATTTCAATCAATAATTTTTAAAAGATTTTTTATGGAATGTGGACTTCGCTAACTTTTGTTGACCATTCCAAATTGCCCCTGAGCCGAGCTTTTTATTCCATGAGCTATTACTTTTCTCACTTTGTTGTGTGGCAAATACTTTTTGGCAGACCATGAGCACCACATCAAAAACATTGCCTTCTGTTCCTTCTTCAGAAAACTTGAGCAAGTTAAACAATTTACCCGCAATAAATCTGACCCGACTTTCAATTAACTCACATTTGCCCAATTAACCATTAATTTTGTCCCAAATTGTTTCTAAAAGCTTTTCACCATGGGAATTAAACTGGGACGGGCTTACCTTGTTTTGAGAACAAGACTGTAACATTTGCAGTCCTCTCAGTCTAAGGAAGGTGGAAAATTATGGCCAGTGCCTCCGCATTGTCCAATCTCAAATCCCTCAGTACTCTTTGTTGCTTCTCATCCAGTCCTGGTGTCTCATTAAATATACTCAGCCTACTCAATACCACCACTGCATCAATTTGAAACACTTCAAGTGTCTGAATTTTTTTATCTTTCACCATAGCCTAGGTGTTATCTTCTTCCTTGGTTAAGACATGTAAAGTATTAATTTAGGACCCCAGCTTTGCTTTCTGTCTCCATGCGTAAATCCCATTTCTTGTCCCTATTGGGCCCTATTTCTCCTTTCACCACTGTCATACTATTTACATACCAATTCAAGACATTTGCATTCCTTTTTTATGTTAGCTGCCAGTCTCTTCTCATATTCTCTATTTGCACCTCTTATTTGCTTTTTCGTTTCCCCTTTGACCCTTCAATATTCAGCATGGTTCTGGGCTATAGTATTCACCTCACATCTGTTATAGGCACACTTCTGCATATAATTTCTATCTCTTTCGTCATCCAGAGAGTTCTGGATTTGTTTGCCCTACCTTTCCCCTTTGTGGGCATGTATATGCCCAAACTTTCCCATCTTTGAAGCTAGCCCACTTCAATCAATGTTTTTCAATTTATCTGGCCCATATTGGAGTGCTCTTTCACCAGTTAATTATTTTTACCCTGGATTGTTCTCTGTCCTTTTCCATCGCCATCATAAACATTATTATACAATTCTCACTGTTCCCAAATGTACTCCTTCTAATGCTTAACCACTTGGCCCACCTCATTGCCAAGAACCAGATCTAGCAGTGCCTCGTTTCTCATTGGACTGGAAACATACCACTATAGAAAATTATCCTGAACACAGACCAGAAACTCTGTTCCTCTCTGCCTTTTATATTACAATTATCTATGTCTATCTTCAGATAATTTAAGTGCCCCATTACAACGGCCCTATAACTCTTGCACCTTTCTATAATTTCCTTGCAGATTTGTTACTCTATACCTTTCCCAGTAGTTGCTGGCCTACAGACTACACCAAGCAATGTAACTTCACCTTTTTTTGATCCTTAGTTCTGATCAAATAGATTCCATTTATCTATTTTCCAATTTTCTGTGCAGCTTGGTATTCCCCTCTAATATTACCTCCTAGTTCCTGCATCCATGCCAGTTTTAAACGCTCCTACAAAGGCATGGCCAAGTCACCAAACAAGGAACTCAATTCCTGCTCCATTTCCATTCAACCCATACAACACAGCTAGCCATACAGGTCTGGTCCTAACGTCACATAAATCTAAAGCCTTCCAGCATGAACCATAAAATTAACTTGCAATGTTCTTGTTGGATGGCTTGATTTATATTACAAGAACACTTATAACTAAAGCTATAAATGATTTATTAACATTAACTGTGGGTCAACTATACACAAAACAGATGAATAACAGTATGAACAGCATGAACATGAACAACAGTATAGGGTCTGGTTTAGCTCACTGGGCTAAATCGCTGGCTTTTAAAGCAGACCAAGCAGGCCAGCAGCACGGTTCGATTCCCGTACCAGCCTCCCCGGACAGGCGCCGGAATGTGGCGGCTAGGGACTTTTCACAGTAACTTCATTGAAGCCTACTCGGTACAATAAGCGATTTTCATTTCATTTCATTTTCATTCACAAGCAACCTCTCTCCCAGGAGTCAGTCTGAGGTAACCTGACTCTAACATTCACTTGTAATACTAATGTGACTCCTAGTGGTCAGTCGGTAAATTACAACACGACCATGATATCACTACATCCTGTTACCTTTGAAGGAATAAATTAATACATTGTATGTGATATCATTAGTCTGTGACTCTAACAGTATAAATTTTTTTCTTTAAAATGTAATGTAAATATATATACACACACACACACGATATATAATATAAATATATATGGCTATAGATATAGAGATTCGTCATCTGTCACATTGTCTCTGGTTTTCAAGAGGGCGTGACGATTTCTTCTTAAAACCAACCCATGCATGACAATTTCTTCTTAAAATCAACCCTTCTTATGTCAGTACATTGTAGGAACAAGGTGCTACTTTTTCCAACTACAATGGCTTTTCTCAAACAATTGCCTGAATCTTCTATTCTCACAATGTCATCACTCGTCAGGTGATAAAGTTCTCGACATTCTATCACAGAACTGCTATTGTTTTGCATTCCCTGCAGTACCACTGCATTCTCCTCCTTCTTTTCCAAGTATGGTAGTGTGGTACGCAACCTTCTATTCAAGAGTAACTCTGCTGGCGTTCTAGCATGTGACAATGGGAACGCATTGTAACGTGATTTCGTGAGATCTGGGTCAGATTGGCTAACCATTGCTTTCTGTAATGATCGTTTTACAATATGTATACTTTTTTTCATTAAGATCTTTGGATCCATGTCCATACGAGCATCACCATTTTTTTGTTTCATAGTTATCATGGTCTTCCCCCCATTGGGAAGTTCTTCTCTCCTCTTGATAACTTGTGGTTTCGTATCTGATATGGGTGGTAGGGTAGAAATGAGATTGCCATGTAAATCTACATCTTCAGCAATTTCACTAATAGTTGTATTGGTGCTTTAGATAATGCACCTTTTTAAAATTATATCTCGTTGTCGAATATTAGTGAACTAAAATCAGTGAACACATTGCTGAATTTGCTGATAATGTCCTCAGAATTGTTGGGAGTGTTGATCCAATTCTTTGTGGTCCCTCAGCTTATTTTCATTCACACCAAACACAATTTGGTCACGAATCATGGAAGATTCCACCACAGATAAATTACAGGTTTTAGCTTTTAACTTTAAATCAGTGATGAAATTATCTATGGACTCTTCGATCTTCTGTAAACGTGATCTAAACACATAGCATTCATAAATTTCATCCTTTCTGGGGTGCAATGTACATCAAATCTTTGAATTGCTTTGTTAAAATTTTTACTATCTTCATCATTTGCAAGTTTAAACAGATTAAACACAGCAATGTATTAAACACAGCATCGCAATCTAATCTCCCTCAGCCTCCTCTCTTCCAAGCAGAACAGCCTATCCAATTTTCCACATAGCTGCAATTTTCCAGTCCTGTCAACATTCTCGTAAATCTCCTGTGCACCCTCTCTAATGTTATTACATCCTTTCAGTAATGACATGACCAGAATTGCACACAGTACAAAGCTGTGGTCTAATTAACGTTTGATACAGTTCCAGCATAACTGTCCTGCTGTTATATCCTACACATTATCAATTAAATTAAAGGATTCCATTTGCCTTTTTATCCGCCTTATCCTGCTACCTTCAGGGATCTGTGGACATTAAAACCATGGACTTTCACTTCCTCTGCACTTCTCCCATTTATTGTGTCATTCTTTGCCTTGTTTGACCTCCCCCAAAATGCATCACCTCACATTTTCTGGGTGGAATTCATCTTGTCACTTTGCTGCCCACTTAATCAGTCAATGATACTGTCCTACTGTCTACAGCTATTCAACTCACGATAAACCACGTGCCCAATTTTTGTTGTCTCAAACTTCTTGAACATTCCCTCCACATGCAAGTCCAAATCAGTTATGCCACAAAAAAGAAATCTAGTGTTGGTCCCTGCGAAGCAGCCTTCCAGTAGCAAAAACGTCCATCAATAATTACCTTTTGTTTCCAGCCACTTGAGCCAATTAACCACCCAGCTTGCCCTGGATCCCATCGGCTTTTATTTTCAACTAATCTGACATGTGGGGCCTTGTCAAAAGCCTTGCTAAAATTCATGTAGATCACATTAGCTGCATCACACTTATCAATCCTCCTCGTTTCTGCCTCAAAAAATTCAATCAAATTAGTCAGAGGCGACCTTCCCTTAACAAATCCATGCTCGATTAATCTGTGCCCAAGTGACAGTTTATTCTGTCCCTCAGAATTAATTCCAATAATTTTCCCACCACAGAGACGACACTGAGTCTATACCTTCCTCCCAATTAAAACGATACCCTATTAGCAGACCTCCAATCCATTTTATACTTCCTCTCCCTATATTTACCATATCCATTACTTCACACGCCTCCTTGTTACGTTTGCATTGTCATCCTCTTTTGCACGTGATACTGAGAGTAATCCGAAGATTATTATATTTGAGGTCCTGCTCGCTAATTTCTGAACCTAGCTCCATAAATTCTGACTGCATGGCCACATCACTCTGCGTATGTCATTGGTACCAATGTAACTTTGATTAGCCTTCTGCCTTCAAATAATGTAAAAAAAAAAGTAGTCACACAAGCCGGTTGTTATTTGAGGAATCTGATCAAATGCAAAATAGTCACTTGGAAGAAACTGAAGCCTAGAAGTACAAATATTATCAAACATATGAAACAATTCATCCAGGTTTCTGGATGAATAGCACAGCCACATGATCACTGCTACAACAACCTATGCATAAATTTAATTATATCATTGAGAAATATTTTTTTTTTTCTTTTGCTCAATTTTCTTCAAATCTTCATTCCAGCCTTCAAGATTTCAGATACTGAAGTAAAATTGAAATTGGATGGAAGGTTACAGAAGGTACTTTGTTGGGAGCAGTCTAACATAGTCCTGGCTTGCCTCCGACACTCCTTTTTTTCTTTATTCTTTGATGGAACGTGGGTATTGCTGGCAGGACCAGCATTAGTTGCCCAACCATAATTACCCTTGAACTGATTGCTAGGCCACTAAGGGTTGGAAAATGATGGGTGTAGAGTCAACCACATTGCTGTGCTTCTGGAGTCACATGTAGGGCAGACTGGGTAAGAACAGCAGATTTCCTTCATTAGAGGATATCAGTGAACAATGTGGATTTTTACGACAATTGATGATTGATTAATGGCGACCATGAAACTCACTAGCTTTCATTTCCAGATTTATAAACTGAAGTTTAATTACACTAGCTGCCATGGTGAGATTTGAATGCATGTCCTCAAAGCATTAGCCTGCACCTCGGATTACTAGTCCAATGACATCACCACGATACCACTATTTCCCCTTCTCAAATTTGGCGTAATCAAAATCTCTGCTGTACATTTTTAAATTCACACCAAATCCAGTTCCACTATTACTCGTGTGTTCGATGTCCTATCTTGGCTCACAGTCAAGAAACATCTTCATTTTAAAATCAGCAACTTGGGTTGGCGGGGGGGGATATTTTTTTTCAAAATGCAATATTAATGGCTCTTTACTTAGATGCACAGTACTTGACACAAAAAGAATTAACGGCACAAACTGAAGTTAATGGGTATGATCTTAGAGCCATTACAAGACGCGGTTACAAGGAGATCAAAGCTGGGAACTACATAGTCAGGGGTATGTGACTTTCCTAAGTACAGGCAGGAAAGAAAGGGTGGTTGGGTTGCTTTGTTAGTACGAGATGGAATAGGTATGATAGCAAGAAATGATCTTCGATCGGAATATGTAGAATGCATATGGGTGGAGCAAAGAAAAAACATGCGGAAAAAGACTATGGCAGGAGTAGCCTGCAAGCCCCCTAACAATAGCTACACTATATGACAGAGAATAAATAAAGAGAAAATGAGTGTATGTAAAAAAGGCAGTTTATTAATCATGGGTGACTTTAATCTCATGTGGATTGGCAAAGTCAAATTGGCAGAGTTGGGTTGTGGGGTGGGACCCACGCAGACAAGGAGAGAATGTGCAAACTCCACACGGACAGTGACCCAGGGCTGGGATCGAACCGGTGAGGCAGCAGTGCTACGCCACTATGCCACACTACAAATACTTCATCTGAGAAAAAATACTTCATTAAAGAAAAAGAGAACAGGGGAACAAACACTAAATGGGAGTAGATGTTGGGAGAGATAAGTAAAAGTGAGGTTAAAGAGTTTTTTGAAGATAGGGAGAGATGTGCAGAGGTTGAGATTTCCAAAGGGTCAGGCAATAGTTGAGGATGGGAGAATATGGAGCAGGCTAAAGCTGGATCTGCAATTGGGAAATAGAACTGAAATTGAACAGGAAATGAGGCTACAAAGGAAATCATAAATGTGGTAGCGGATTTTGAAACTAATGTATTGGGGTCAGAGAACCAGTGAAGGTTGGTGAGGACTGGTGTGTTGGGAAATTGGAAATTTATATCGGTTCATATAGCTTGGACAGATCCTATCTGGTGCACTGAAACTCAAGAAAGATTTACTGAAATAAAAACAGAACATGCTGGAAACACTCATCAAGATATATTGGCCTTGGAGGTCGTACAGTGTGAACTCACCACAATGATTCAGCGTTGAAAGGGCAGAATTAGGAGGAAAAGTTGCACAAACTCGATTTGTAATCTTGGAGTTCAGACTTTGGGGGCTGATTTAAATGGAATGTTTAAAATGATTGTGGGAGCAGCCACTAAAACGTTCAGGTTATTATCATAGAACTACAAAGTTGGAGGAAATCCATCTAGTACACACTAATCAATTTTCATCCAAAGTACACAAGTGATATTTGGATGTTTTTTACCAAAGGATTATGAATCAGATTACTCTCCATTTTATACTTGAAGGACATAACAAAATAATTTTAAAATTCTGCTTTTGTGAAATCAACAAGTAATAACTTCACAAAAATTAAAGTATTTCATAGCAGTGATTTAAATTTAAAAATCACATTGCAGGACGGCACAGTGGTCAGCACTGCTGCCTCACGGCACCGAGGACTCGGGTTCGATCCCGGGTCACTGTCTGGTGTTTGCACATTCTCCCAGTGTCTGCGTGGGTCTCACCCCCACAATCGGAAGATGTGCAGGCTAGGTGGATTGGCCACGCTAAATTGCCCCTTAACTGAATTTTTTTTAAAAACCACATCGCTCCACTTTCCTTAATTGTGCCAACAGCAGTAAATAATAACATACAAAATGAAATCAAGAAAACTAACCTTACTGGGAATACATTGATCTATTCTGGTTTTACATCTTCATCGAATGTCATCTAACCTAATTTGAGACTTATACTGGTATTGAGACTAATACCATGGTAAAACTATGCACTATGCACATGGTAAAACTACTTAGCACTGTTATATGTCAGGTGACATATAACCTGACATGGGCTTGGGACAATTCACACCTCTTTAACCTGGAGTTACCTCTCTCTCTGCATCTTTGATGATTTGATTGCCTGCAGGTGCTCGCATTCCGGGCATCTCTGACTGTGTCTATATAGTAAGAAGTCTTACAACACCAGGTTAAAGTCCAACAGGTTTGTTTCAAACACGAGCTTTCGGAGCACGGCTCCTTCTTCAGGTGATATAAACATTTCTGGAACAAGCCTTTCCATTCACCTGAAGAAGGAGCCGTGCTCCGAAAGCTCGTGTTTGAAACAAACCTGTTGGACTTTAACCTGGTGTTGTAAGACTTCTTACTGTGCTCACAATATGTCAGGTGGTCATTGCCAAGTTGCCCAAATCTCAAAGCAAAACTTGGACAAGCTATCACAGCAATTTACAATTCAGTTTTTATTACAACAAAGTGGCTGAAGTCAGCAGCAAGAATTTAAAACCTAGAGACTTTAAAATAAAAGAAAACAAACACAAATACAATTAAAAGTAGGTCTACAAATATTCCCTACATGATTTCGGCTTAGTTAATCTCAAGAGTTAAACATCCTTTTTCAGGCAACAGACACTGTAGATTTTTTAACCTGTAAAAATCCCAGTCAGGTTAACATAAGACACTGACTGCTGCTGCAAGGGCAGTATTGACTTTTGTAAGAAAATAGGAGAGCAGATCATTCGGACCTACTAGCATGCTCCCTCATTCATTATGATCATGGCTAATCACTCACGTCAGTAATCTGTTCCTGCTTTTCGCTCGTCTTCTTTGATCCTTTAGCCCCAAGAGCTTTATTTAACTCCTTCCTGAAAACATACAATGTTTTGGCCTCAAACTGAGTTGTAGCGAATTCCACAGGCTCACCATTCTCTGGGTGAAGATATTTCTCCTCATCGCGGTCCGAGATGGTCTACCCCGTATCCTCAGACTGTAATCCCTGATTCTAAACTCTCCTGCTTTGAGAACATCCTTCTACCCTGTCTAGTCATGGTAGAATTTTATAGGATTCTTCTAAACTCCAGCGAATATGATCCTAGCCAACTCAATCTCTCCTCCTATGTCAGTCCCACAAGGAATCAGTCTGGTAAGCCTTTGTTGCACGCCCTCCTATAGCAAGAACATCCTTGCATAGATAAGGAGACCAAAACTGCACATAAAATTCTATGTGTGGAATCACAAAGACTCTGTATAATGGCAGCAAGACATGCCTGCTCCCGAACTTGAATCCTCTCACTCTGAAGGCCAACTTACCATTTGCCTTCTTTATCTCTGACTGCACCTGCATGATTTCTTTCAGTGACTGGTATACAAGGACACCCAGGTCTCGTTTCTCAACCTATAGTCATTCAAATAATAATCTGCTTTCCTGTTTTTGCTACCAGTGTGGACAGCCTCTCAGTTATCCACATTATACTGCATCTGCCATCCATTTGCCCACTCACTCAATTTGTCCAGATCACACTGAAACAACTCTGCATCCTCCCCACAGCTCACTCTCCAACCCAGTTTTGTCACCTGCAAATGTGGATATATTACATTTAGTTGCTTCATCTAAATCATTAATATACATTGTGAATACGAGGGATTCTAGCGCTGATCCCTGCGTAACCTCACTTGTCACAGCTTCCCATGTGGAAAAAGATCCATTCATTCCTACTCTGTTTCCTGACTGCCAACCAGTTTTCCATCCATCGCAATATACTACCCCCAATCCCATGCACTTGAATTTAAATGCTAAATCTCTTATGTGGGACCTTGTCGAAAACCTTCTGAAAGTCCAAATAAACCACATCCACTGGCTCCCCCTCATTAACTCTATCAGTTACATCTTCAAAAAATTCCAGTAGATTTGTCAAACAAGATTTCCCTTTCATAAATCCATGCAGGCTTGGTCTGATCCTGTCACTGTTTTCCAAGTGATCCGTTATTAAATCTTTTGTAATGGACTCTAGCATTTTCCCCACTACCGACATCAGGCTGACTCGTCTATAATTCCCTGTTTTCTCTCTACCTCACTTTTGGAATTTTGGGGTTACATTCGCAACCTTCCAATCCATAGGAGCTATTCCAGAGTCCAGAGAATCATGGAACATGGCCACCAATGCATCCAGTATGTCTAGAGCCACTTCCTTAAAGGACTGGGATGTAGATTATAAGGCCCTGGGGTTTAATCGGTCCCCAATTTCCCCAATGCTATTTCCTTACTAATTCTGATTTCCTGCAGTTCCTCCCTTTCACCAAATCCTATTTTCAGCAACATGTTTGGTGCCTTATTTGTGTTTCCTTTGTGGACAGAATCAAAATATGTACTTAGTTGGTCAGCAATTTCTTTGTTCCCCATATGTTCCCCATTATATACTTCCCTGATTCTGACTGTGATGGAACCATCAATTCACTAGACACGTGCTTTAAGATATGAACAGTGGTTTTAACCTACTTACTACAGAGCCAGCCTGTTACCCGTTGAACTCTCGATGAACTGCAGGCTGGCTCTGGACAAGGGTATTTATACAGTAGTCCAGGGGGAGGAGTCGTGGGCAGAGCCAAGGGTGAAGCCCTGTACAAACTCCTGAGCATTCCCAGAGCTACTCCCCCTTGTGGTCGGATAACGCTACTGTGCTTACAATGGTATTGGTAAATAGTGTGTGAATTAATAAGTTACATTCACCAGAGTGTAAAGGGCGTACATTTGTCTTCACCAATCTTTTCTCTTCACATTCCTATAGCAGCTTTTACAATCATTATTTGTGTTCCCATAAGCTCCCTCATTTGTACTTCCCTGCATAAAACACACATGGGCTTTGCATCTTTACTTGCCTTGGCGCAATTAGCAAAACCAGACCAAAAAAATCATCTTTATATTGCTTTATTCCTGGGTTATGTTTCTTCTTTGTAGACTGTTCATCTGAGGCCCTGGAGCTCTGTACAGAGCGAACACTAGCACTGCTCTGTCCTGCCGCAGATTCTCTTGAGCAGCTCTCTCCAGATGCATGATCCTGGCCAGTAGGTCCACTGCCTATTTGGGTCTCTGGTTGTCTCTTCCTAGGAACACAGCGATCCATCTTCACAGTCATTTTGCCTTGCTTGCTAGCAACTAGAAAATGGAAGAAGCGCTCTCTGTGATTTGCCGGCAAAAGCATGTAAAGGCCGCTTGATGTCAAATTTACATGCAGGGTGCGTGAACTGCTCACTGCTGTCAATTATGGTCATTCAGGGCAGCACGGTGGCCTAGTGGTTAGCACAACCGCCTCACGGCGCTGAGGTCCCAGGTTCGATCCCGGCTCTGGGTCACTGTCCGTGTGGAGTTTGCACGTTCTCCCCGTGTCTGCGTGGGTTTCGCCCCCACAACCCAAAAATGTGCAGAGTAGGTGGATTGGCCACGCTAAATTGCCCCTTAATTGGAAAAAATAATTGGGTAATCTAAATTTTAAAAAAAAAATTAATTATGGTCATTCAAATTTAAAAGCCTGTAGCGGCCGCCATTCTCAATTCAAATGCTGTAGCGGGCATTGGACGCTTATCCCACAATCGAGACCACAGTGGGAACACTGCAACCGATCTCTCTGTGACCCTCCCGATATCCACCTGCACTTTTAAAACCCTGCTCTAATTGGTTCCTCAATGCATTGCCACAGAAAACTATCCCATACATACTCCTGGAATTTCTTCTCTACAGTAATGTTATTAATTTGATTTGCCCAATCTATATGCAGATTAACCAATTGCAGATGTTCCTTGATCACATGTGTGTCCAATTCCCTGTTTAACGCCATCCCCAACATCACCACGAGAGTTTGGTGGTCGATGTACATCCCCCACTAACAGTTTTTGCTCCTTGATGTCTCTCACTCGATAATGGAAATCCAAGACTCGTATCAAAACCTTGCAGACAAAACACTTTTCTCTCAGGGTAGCTTTTATTAGTTCATGGGATGTGGGTGTCGCTGGCTGGGCCAGCAATTATTGCCCATCCCCGAGTGCATTTAAGAGTCCCCCACATTCTTGTTGATCTGGAGTCACATGTAGGCCAGACCGTGTCCCCAGAGCATGATCCTGGGTCTCTGGCTTACTAGTCCAGTGACAATATCACTACGCCACTGCCTCCCCTAGGACTCATTCTGCTTCTTTCACTTCTTTCTCCAAGAACATTCTTGAGGATATCATAGCCCCTGCTAACCACACAGATTCTAATCTCTCCTTAAATATCAAACGATGTGGAGATGCCGGCATTGAACTGGGGTGAGCACAGTAAGAAGTCTTACAACACCAGGTTAAAGTCCAACAGGTTTGTTTCAAACACGAGCTTTTGGAGCACTGCTCCTTCCTGACGTGAAATATCAAACAAGAACAGAGGATGTTGCAAAAACCCAGCAAGTATGGCAGCATCTACTAGGAGCTTTGACTCCTTTGGTCTTCATCAGAACCAAAGGGAGGGGAATGATGTTAGAGCCGTAGGAGTTTATAACAAAAAGTAGCGACTTTAAGAACAAATACATATGGCTCCATGTGGGGTGTAGCCACCTGGGTTGGCCACTTCCCCACACAAAATGGAAGAATGCAAAGGTTACAGGGAAAAATGGACAATTATAAAGAGACAAGCAGTTTGCAGAAGTTCATATGTATTCTGGCTGCAAAGAAAGCAGACAGCACCGAACCAGCAGTTTACATATTAATGAAGCGATCCCCGAGAACAATGGATACAACGATTAGCTATAATTGGGACATTCTATGGCAGGTCAGGCTTCCTGGCGCCAACGGGGTCTGAAACAAAAGGAAACAAACCAGTTAGGAAGAACCGCCCCACGATCGAGGGACAGCCTTAATATTGGGGGATTCATACCAATTGATTGGGATGAGACCTAATCGATGACAGTAGGATTGGGATCCGCCCAAAAGGGCGTGAAGCCCCATGGACCTATAAAAGTCAGGTCCCAAGACTAGTTCGATCTCTTAGCCGGCCCTCCCAGCAGAACACCTTTGCAGCAGCTCTCTAAGAACTTGAACGTGAGAAGGAGAGGCCTGGCCAATTGCTACACCGACAAGTAAGTGTCATACAACGCCCGCTACGATAATAGACACTCCTGACCCCTTTAGTCCACACCAACTGGAAGCCTGCAGATCCAGGACAGAGCAAGAGTCCATTGTTCCCTGATCCGGCAGTTCCCTTATTCCAGATACGTATTGGCCTAGTAGTGGTAGGAATAGTTTAGTCTTAGTATTATATGCATGAGTAGTAAATAACTGTAATAATAAACGTGTCTTGTTTTGAACTTACTAACTGGTGTATTGAGTCATTGATCTGAACTTGAACCTCGTGGCGGTATCATAAGGATACCTGGCGACTCTAGAGCTAAGGAATAAAACAGAGCAAATTGAGTGTAAAGCACATTCACCCAGAACGACCAACAGGGCGGAGGGGGGGTTGCATTGAGGCAACACATATATGGAATATTGTTTTAAAAAGGGGGTTTATTGTGACCTTTCTTCTCCACCTTAAACCCTTTTTTTGAGCTTTTCCAGCATCCTTTTTTCTTGATTCAGATTTCAGCATTCACAGCATTTTGCTACCTCTCTCTTTAAATGTTTTTTTTCTTCATTCATGTTTAAATCTACTGTTCAGAAATAAAAATAGACTTAATACTTGGCTTAACTCATGTATGATCTTTGCCGGTTGTAAATTATTCTTATGAAATACAATAACCAAACTTCAATTCACCATAGGGTGGATACGTTGACTTGAGTAGGGTGATCATTGCTCGGCGCAACATCGAGGGCCGAAGGGCCTGTTCTGTGCTGTACTGTTCTATGTCTATGTCTACCTCCTTATCTTTAAATGCAATTATCTCTTCCTGCTTGTTGCTGATTACTGGTATCCCATCTAGCTTTTCCTCACCCCTACTTCAACGTGTTTGCTTTTACACCTATTCCCTTCTGATGTTTCTAACCTTGCAGTTGGTCTTCAGTTTAATTGGACTCGTCACACCGTTCCACATTCACACAAACCTGTCTCACATTATACTACCGAGATATTAGGAAAATGTGGTATTTCTTTACAACACATTAAATTGCTTGGGATCTAATAACGCAGTGTTATTCGTTAGTCTTTCCATGTATGTAGATGCAAATTTTTATCTGTTAATTTATGACTTAACAGCCTAATCAACGTCACTTTCCTGAAAGTCACCAGCAGCTTAAAGACAAACTGAGCAGTTGTTCAGTGGAAACCATGGCAACTTCCACAGTCATGGCTGATTCTGAACATTCTGGACAACAGAGGAATAAAAATAGACTCTGCTGTCGTGCAGTTGACTTAGAGAAATAAATTGTGCCATCTTGGGACATACTAAAAACTGCAACCATGAACTTGAATGCCATAAACCTTTCAATTCAAAGTCAAGTCCCAATGAGCAATATTAATACAGTTATCTAGTGCTGGTTAATAAACTAGACTGTTGGCATCACTGATGCAGCAAATAGTAAGGTGCCTGGTCATTTTGCCAAGTTAGCAGAGATCATCTGCCAAGTTTCAGAACACTGCTGGTTTTTTCAGCCTAAAGAATGCTATTCTTTTGATTGCAGACTTAACAGAAATAGTTTTTTTTAGAATTCTAACACCATTTCCCTTTAAATGGCTTCTGAAGTTAGGATTGAGTGCCTGTGAAAGGTCAATAGGCAAGCACCCTTTATACCCCCCAACACAAAGCTCAAAAACAAATGCATTAGTATAGCACATGGCATGGAGAACCAGTCAACAATGCAAATGACTTTTAAATTGTCCAAGAATTTCCCGCACATTAACCATATCATCAATGTATTCAAGTGTTGGCTGTTAAACTTATTCCATTTTTGAACACCAAATAATCACAATTCAGTCATCTAATATCCTTCACATGTGGAATAAGCACAGCATTCGCATCCTTCCATTCATACTAAGCTCCAACCCCTTGGGTAAAAATATCATACACTTTCATATTCAGCACCCTGAGCATGATCTATGGAACACTGATCAATCCTGGAACAACATATTCACAATGTTCAGTCAAGTATAAACACTGGCATTAAAATAATTGATTGAGTGATTTGGAGATTAATCAGTGAATTATTATTTCTCTGCTTATAACCTTGCAATTAAAACAAGTAAAATCATTTTTAAAAAAACAATGGAAGAAAAAGGCTGGTGTTCCCTTTCAATCGGCCTTTCCTGTAAATTCCATTTGTTCATAAATGGGTTTGTGCAAAAAGAAATTCACAATGCTAGTTTCACATTGTGTTAATCTAAACAGCCTTATATAACTTCTGAAGAACATCCAAACACAATTATTGATACAAATGTCTTCCAAAGCATTTCCATACAACCAGAGCCCTGATCCAAGTTATTCTCTCTGAACAAGCTCTATTTCAGACGATCTTGGATATGCCACTACTGACAAGCCACTCTTACAGTCAGAGACGACCTTCATGGGTGGCACGGTAGTACAGTGGTTAGCACTATTGCTTCACAACACCAGGGACCCGGGTTCAATTCCTGGCTTAGTTCACATTCTGTGCAGAGTCTTGTCTGCGTGGGTTTCCTCCGGTTTCCTCCCACAAGTCCAGAAAGATGTGCTTAATAGGTGAATTAGACATTCTGAATTCTCCCTCGGTGTACCTGAACAGGCGCCAGAGTGTGGCAACTAGGGGATTTTCACTGTAACTTCATTGCAGTGATAATGTAAGCCTACTTGAGACACTAATAAAGATTATTTATGACCCATAGATGTGCATTAAAGCCTAAATCTAGCCCATTCCATTATTTCCTTTAGCCAAAATACTCCTCATTTGGATCCAAAGAAAATGTTTTATTGCTGTCAGAAGTGAAGCTGAGAGAGAGAGAGAGAAAGGGTGAGAGAAAGAAGCAACACAGTTGAAATAGTCAGTTAGACCTGCAGAATTAAAGAATATAGAAGAGGTGTCAGTGTCAGGTGAGATTGGAAGAAAACAGGAAAAATAATGAGGGAGAAAGAAAAATGGATGAAAAGTAAAAGGTTATTTTCATTTTGATAGCCTTATTTGGTTGCTCAGAAACATCTCAATATTCTAAAATACTTCTTTAAAATGTATTTACGGGATGTGGGTGCTGCTGTTAGGCCACCGTTTATTGCCCGTACCTAGTTACCTTTGGGAGGTGGTGGTGAGAATCCTTCTTGAACTACTGAAGTCCCTGAGATGCAGGTTCCTCCACAATGCTATTAGGGAGGGAGTTCCAGAATTTCGACCCAGAACGGTGAAAGAACGGTGATATATTTCCAAGCCATGATGATGAGTGGTTTGAAGAGAATGTCCAGGTGGTGGGTGGTGTTCCCAGGATTCTGCTACCGTTGTCCTTTAAAAAATTTTTTTTTAGAGTACCCAATTATTTTTTTTCCAATTAAGGGGCAATTTAGCGCAGCCAATCCACCTAGCCTGCACATCTTTGGGTTGTGGGGGTGAAACCCACGCAGACTCGGGGAGAATGTGCAAACTTGACACAGACAGTGACCCAGTGCCGGGATTCAAACCCAGGTCCTCAGCGCCACAGGCAGCAGTGCTAACCACTGTGCCACCGTGCTGCCCTTACCTTTTTGATGGTAGCGGCCATGTGCTTGGAAGGTGCTACTGAAGGAGTCTTGGTCAGCTCCTGCAGTGCATCTGGCAGATGGTACGCACTGCTGTCGTTCATCCGTGGTGGAGGAATGAATGTTTGTGGATGGGGTGGCAATTAAGTGGGCTGCTTTGTCCTGGATTGCGTTGATCTCCTAGAGTGTTGTTGCAGCTGCACTCATTCAGGAGAGCAGAGTATTCAATCACACTCCTGACTTGTGCCTTGTGTTAGGAAACTAAAGGTAGTTTTAAAGAATTTATATTTGCATTGGTAAAGGTTAGCAACATAAAATAGATTTAAGTGGGTTTAACATTTTTGTGCTTGGAAGGGTAAAACTGACAGTTAGATTCATGCTGGACAAAGATATTTATATATGTGGGGGTTGGTTCAATTCTAACTATTTCTATTGTGCTTAGTGAGGGCTGCGGTGTGAAGAGTAAAGAAACTATAAGCTATTGCTTAGCTACAGCTGGCCACTTTCCAGAGGGAAAGTTTTTCGTTTTTAGCTCATTTTGCTGGCAGTTGAACAAAAACACCCGGAGTGAATATCTGAACTCTGTCAGGTGAAACAGTGGACAGGACAGGACTTGCAAAGAGGCAGGTTTCCCAAAGAACAGTTACTATCCAGATAATCAGGGAATTGGTACAGAAGTAATGTCATTAGACAACTGAAGTTAAGAGAACAGAGATCAAAGTATTGTTCAGAAGAATTCAAGGTAGAATGTTCAGAGTTAAAGAGACAATTGCAGTAACCAGATTTAAAATAGGAAAGCGGGCTTCAGGGATAAATTAAAGGTTTGATGCCACTTTAATAGAGTATGGGAATTAAGCAATTGTGAATAGTTTGCACAGGAGTCAAGGCAAAGAAATCCTAACGGGTGTGATGTAAAATCTGGATACTGGATCCGCTGTTCAAAGTGGGGTCGAAGCTTTGTTAAGAATCACTTGGAAAACCAGGACTACATTTCAGAGAATGAAAATCACTTCTGAAAAGCATTATTGTGAAGGGAGATTTTAAAGTGTGTTTTTTAGTGTGGAGTTCTGAAACTCTCACATGAAAATCATCTGGGAGGATTCTGCTGAGAAATCCACAAGCATTTCCTTCGGGTTCAGAATGCGGAGTGTATTTGACCACAGCCATCTTATGTGTGTTAAAGTGTAACTGAGACCTTTGTAGCTTAAGATACACTTTTTAATCTGTGGTAATCTTAAAATCTGAGAGTCGTTGTGAAGCTAAGGGGAGAATAAAGGAGAAGTGTATCATAATCCCGTTTTTCATGTTTAATAAATGTTTATATCTTGCTGCTAAACCGGGTTAGCAGTCCTGTGATTCTGTTCTCCACATTTTATCATAAATAGTTAAAGTGACAGTCTTTTGAGCCAGGGTTCCATTCTGGGATCTTCTCGTCCAGTCATTATTTTTTAGAAGTATTTTTATTTGCCATTTTAAAAAAATCATTTTCACCATACAAAAGAGAAACAGGGACAAAACGACCCCAACAATATAAAAAAGAAAACAGTAGGGTAGCACGGTGGCGCAGTGTTAGAACTGGAACTACGGTGCTGAGGACCCGGGTTCAAATTCCGGTCCTGGGTCACTGTCCATGTGGAGTTTGCACATTCTCCCCATGTCTGCATGGGTTTCACCCCAACAACCCAAAAGACGTGCAGGTTAGGTGGATTGGCCACGCTAAACTGCCCCTTAATTGGGTATTCTAAATTTATATTTAAAAAAAGAAAACAGTCACCACCCCTCCCCGCCAAGCCCACACCTCCCTCCTCCTCAACATTCAATGGTAACCAACTCCCAAAAGTGCATATCATAGAATTTACAGTGCAGGAGGCCATTCGGCCCATCGAGTCTGCACTAGCCCTTGGAAAGAGCACCCACTTAAACCCATACCTCCACCCTATCCCCGTAGCCCAATAACCCCACCTAACCTTTTTGGACACCAAGGGCAATTTATCATGTCCAATCCACCTAATCTGCACATCTTTGTACTGTGGGAGGAAACAGGAGCACCCAGAGGAAACCCACACAGACTTGGGGAAAATGTGCAGACTCCACACAGACAGTGACCCAATCCGGGAATCGAACCTGGGGCCCTGGAGCTGTGAAGCACCAGTCGCTTAAGGTAAACACGCAGGTGCAGCAGGCGGTAAAAAAGGCAAATGTTAAATTAGCCTTCATAACGAGAGGATTAGAGTACAGGAGCAGAGATGCCTTGCTGAAATTTTACAGGGCTTTGGTGAAGTGTATCATTATCCCGTTTTTCATGTTTAATAAATGTTTATATCTTGCTGCTAAACCGGGTTAGCAGTCCTGTGATTCTGTTCTCCACATTTTATCATAAATAGTTAAAGTGACAGTCTTTTGAGCCAGGGTTCCATTCTGGGATCTTCTCGTCCAGTCATTATTTTTTAGAAGTATTTTTATTTGCCATTTTAAAAAAATCATTTTCACCATACAAAAGAGAAACAGGGACAAAACGACCCCAACAATATAAAAAAGAAAACAGTAGGGTAGCACGGTGGCGCAGTGTTAGAACTGGAACTACGGTGCTGAGGACCCGGGTTCAAATTCCGGTCCTGGGTCACTGTCCATGTGGAGTTTGCACATTCTCCCCATGTCTGCATGGGTTTCACCCCAACAACCCAAAAGACGTGCAGGTTAGGTGGATTGGCCACGCTAAACTGCCCCTTAATTGGGTATTCTAAATTTATATTTAAAAAAAGAAAACAGTCACCACCCCTCCCCGCCAAGCCCACACCTCCCTCCTCCTCAACATTCAATGGTAACCAACTCCCAAAAGTGCATATCATAGAATTTACAGTGCAGGAGGCCATTCGGCCCATCGAGTCTGCACTAGCCCTTGGAAAGAGCACCCACTTAAACCCATACCTCCACCCTATCCCCGTAGCCCAATAACCCCACCTAACCTTTTTGGACACCAAGGGCAATTTATCATGTCCAATCCACCTAATCTGCACATCTTTGTACTGTGGGAGGAAACAGGAGCACCCAGAGGAAACCCACACAGACTTGGGGAAAATGTGCAGACTCCACACAGACAGTGACCCAATCCGGGAATCGAACCTGGGGCCCTGGAGCTGTGAAGCACCAGTCGCTTAAGGTAAACACGCAGGTGCAGCAGGCGGTAAAAAAGGCAAATGTTAAATTAGCCTTCATAACGAGAGGATTAGAGTACAGGAGCAGAGATGCCTTGCTGAAATTTTACAGGGCTTTGGTGAAGTGTATCATAATCCCGTTTTTCATGTTTAATAAATGTTTATATCTTGCTGCTAAACCGGGTTAGCAGTCCTGTGATTCTGTTCTCCACATTTTATCATAAATAGTTAAAGTGACAGTCTTTTGAGCCAGGGTTCCATTCTGGGATCTTCTCGTCCAGTCATTATTTTTTAGAAGTATTTTTATTTGCCATTTTAAAAAAATCATTTTCACCATACAAAAGAGAAACAGGGACAAAACGACCCCAACAATATAAAAAAGAAAACAGTAGGGTAGCACGGTGGCGCAGTGTTAGAACTGGAACTACGGTGCTGAGGACCCGGGTTCAAATTCCGGTCCTGGGTCACTGTCCATGTGGAGTTTGCACATTCTCCCCATGTCTGCATGGGTTTCACCCCAACAACCCAAAAGACGTGCAGGTTAGGTGGATTGGCCACGCTAAACTGCCCCTTAATTGGGTATTCTAAATTTATATTTAAAAAAAGAAAACAGTCACCACCCCTCCCCGCCAAGCCCACACCTCCCTCCTCCTCAACATTCAATGGTAACCAACTCCCAAAAGTGCATATCATAGAATTTACAGTGCAGGAGGCCATTCGGCCCATCGAGTCTGCACTAGCCCTTGGAAAGAGCACCCACTTAAACCCATACCTCCACCCTATCCCCGTAGCCCAATAACCCCACCTAACCTTTTTGGACACCAAGGGCAATTTATCATGTCCAATCCACCTAATCTGCACATCTTTGTACTGTGGGAGGAAACAGGAGCACCCAGAGGAAACCCACACAGACTTGGGGAAAATGTGCAGACTCCACACAGACAGTGACCCAATCCGGGAATCGAACCTGGGGCCCTGGAGCTGTGAAGCACCAGTCGCTTAAGGTAAACACGCAGGTGCAGCAGGCGGTAAAAAAGGCAAATGTTAAATTAGCCTTCATAACGAGAGGATTAGAGTACAGGAGCAGAGATGCCTTGCTGAAATTTTACAGGGCTTTGGTGAGGCCACATCTGGAATAGTGTATGCAGTTTTGGTCTCCTTATCTGAAGAAGAATGTTCTTGCTATAAAGGAAGTGCAGAGAAGGTTTACCGGACTGCTTCATGGGATGGTGGGACTGGCATATGGGGGAGAGATTGAGTCGATCCAGGTTGTACTGCTAGAGTTCAGAAGAATGAGGGCGGATCTCATAGAAACCTATAAATTTCTAACAGGATTAGACAGGATAGATATAAGAAGGATGTTCCCGATGCTGGGGGTGTCCATCCACCAGAGGTCACGGTCTGAAGATAAAGGTGTAGAGGATAAATTTCTTCACGCAGAGAGTGATTGGCCTGTGGAATTCACTACCACAGAAAGCAGTTGAGGCCAAAACATTATAGGTTTCAAGAAGCAGTTAGATATAGTACTTGGGGCGAAGGGGTACATAAGATATGGAAGGAAGGCAGGATCAGTCTACTGAGTTGGATGATCAGCCATGATCATAATTAATGGCCGAGCAGGCTTGAAGGGCCGAATGGCCCTCTCCTGCTCCTATTTTCTACGTTTCTTGGTATCATGTGGAGTGAAGCAAATTGGCTGAAGACTGGCATCCGTGATGTTGAGGATGTCCGGAGCAGCCAAAATGGATCATACTCTCGGTACTTCTGGCTGAATATTGCTGCGAATGCTTCAACTTTGTCTTTTGCACTGATGTGCTAGGCTCCTCCAACATTGAGGATGGGGATATTTGAAGAGCCTCCTCCTCCAGTGAGTTGTTTAATCGTCCACCACCATTCATGATTAGATGTCGCAAGACTGCTGAGCTTAGATCTGATTGGTCTGTTGTGGAATGGCTTAGCTCTGTCTATTACTTGCTGCTTATGCTGTATTGCACACAGGTAGTGCTACATTGCAGCTTTGCATATTGACATCACATTCTTAGGCATGGTTGGTGTTGCTTCCGGCATCTCCTCCTGCACTCTTCATTGAAGCATGGATCGATCCCCTGGCTTGATGGTAATGGTAGATTGAGGGATATGATAGGCCATGAGGTTACAGATTGTATTGTATGCAATTTTGCTGATGGCCCACAGCGCCTCATGGATGACTAGTCTTGAGGTGCTGGATCTGTTCAAAGCCGACTGCATTCGGCATGTTGCTGGTGCTACACAACACGATGGAGGATATCCTTAAGTGAAGACAGAATAAATTACGCCTGCAGTTCAGGCAATCTATATAGGCAAAAAATTACAAAGGGATAAATGTGTACAAATGGCAGAATAAATTGGAGACACAGAAAAGTGAGAGCAAACAAGGTGAAAGCAGCAGAGTTTTGAGTAAAACCGTTCCGGATTAAACGGGGAAGGAAAAATTGTATTTGAATTTTTATGCATCAGTAATATGATGGGAACTTGAAATAAAGGTAGATTTTTTTTTTTAAATTGTGATGGCCGACCGACATTATACCTGACGTAATTTCAACCTTGTCCTGCACTACCTATATCAAACCTGTTCGAAGAGATGAAAAGCATAAAGCAGCAGCTGAACTCATTCCTGAACCACAAGAGCAGAACATGACAAATAACTGAAGTATTGAGCCATCAACCAATCTGTCCTGCATGAAATTAAAATAATTACATGCAACAATTTTTTTTTTGAAAAGCACCTCGTGTAATATAATCAACAGCAAGCATGTTTGTTTCCTTGGTTATCAATTGACATACTGCATGCAGTTCTGTCTCATTTATATTTAAAACACTGGTAGATTTGTGTTGCTAAGGACTCTAATTAGATAACGGCAAGACATACATGGGTACACTAATGTGCAAAATATACCACTCTTTGGAATAACGATGAGGAAATGTGGTTAAGAAAGCAAACTGGCCTTTTAGTTCAAAATTAAACATGCTAGGGCAGCACGGTGGCACAGTGGTTAGCATTGCTGCCTACGGCGCTGAGGACCCGGGCTCGAATCCCGGCCCTGGGTCACTGTCCGTGAGGAGTTTGCACATTCTCCCCGTGTCTGCGTGGGTTTCACCCCCACAACCCAAAAAGATGTGCAGGGTAGGTGGATTGGCCACGCTAAATTGCCCCTTAATTGGAAAAAATAATTGGGTACTCTAAATTTAAAAAAAAAAAAATGAAACATGCTCTGCAATATGCCACTCAAATGTGATTTTAAATTGAAGCACAATAATATATAATAATAATAATCTTTATTGTCACAAGTAGGCTTACATTAACACTGCAATTAAGTTACTGTGAAAAGCCCCTAGTCGCCACATTCCGGCGCCTGTTCGGGTACAAGGAGGGAGAATTCAAAATGTCCAAACCACCTAACAGCACATCCTTCGGGACTTGTGGGAAGAAACCGGAGCACCCGGAGGAAATCCACGCAGACATGCCAAGAACACGCAAACTCCACACAGACATTGACCCAAACCTGGAATCGAACACGGGACCCTGGCACTGCGAAGCAACAAGGCCCATCACCATGCCACCACAATAGGGTGGAAGTGTGGGCTTAAGTAGGGTGCATATACACTCATCGAAAATATTCATAATTTGGTAATATCAGGCAAAGTCAGGACAACGTATTGGCGTGCAAATACGTGGCAAACTTATTACTCTGCAATTAACAGTCTCCAAAATAGTACCTTGTACTGAAACACACAGAGAAGGCCAGACAGCATAGAATCATAGAATTTACAGTACAGGAGGCCGCCATTCGGCCCATCAAGTCTGCACCGGCCCTTACAAAGAGTACCCTACTAAAGCCCACGTATCTAACCTATCCCCATCACCCAGTAACCCCACTTAACATTTTTTGGACAAGGGAAATTTAGCTTGGCCAATCCACCGAACCAGCACATCTTTGGACTGTGGGAGGAA
>NC_052165.1:47807055-47931799 GCF_902713615.1 Scyliorhinus canicula | reverse complement strand
TTGCAGTGCATCTTGTAGATGGTACAGACTAATATCACTACCACACTGGTGAAGGAGGAGTGAATATTCAGGTGGCAATGAGGTTGCATGTAAGCATCAATGACTGAAGATGACTGGGCAGGGTTCGGAAGAACAGGTAAACCTCCGATCCGTGTTGCCACATCCAATTAATAATATATCTTTCTTAAGTAAGGGGTCCAAAACTGCATATTCTAAATGTGATCTCACCTGTACCCGGTACAAGTTGCAGCAACTGTAGACTGTACTCTAGTCCCCTTGTAAATAAAAATCAGCATCCAATTTGCCTTCCCCTGTATGCCAACTTTCTGGGTTATCATGGAGCAAGATCCCTCAAGTTCCTTTGTGTTACAGCTTTCCTGCAGTTTCTCTTTGTTTAAATCTTATTATTCTCTTTTTCACATTTCTCCCAAATTTACACCTACCACAATACCAATAATCGTAACAAATACAATGTCAATCCCCATAACAATAACAACAATCCCATCCACCAACCAACCCCCAAACAGCATCCCGCATGCTAACATAAACAAATAACAAAAAGGAATCAGGAATCACCCATAGTCCCCATTAACACATAGTCCCCCCCCCCCCCCCCCACCCCCCCCCACACACACACACACACTCCCACCACCCCCGCCCCTAATGTTCAATGTAATCCAATTCTCGAAAGTGCATAATGAATAAGCCCATGAATTGTCGAACCCCTCCACCCTTCCCCTCAGTTCAAATTTGACCTTCTCAAGAGCCGAGAATTCCAGCAGGTCCCCCCGCCACGCCAGGGCACAGGATGCAGAAGGTATAGGGAAGGCAAAATTGGATGCTGATTTTATTTCAAGGGGACTAGAGTACAGTCTATGAAGTTGCTGCAACTGTACAGGGATACAGGTGAGATCACATTTAGAATATTGCACAGTTTTGCCCCCCCTTACTTAAAGAAAGATATATTATAATTGGAGTCAACACGGAGGAGGTTTACCTGTTCTCTCAACCTGCCCAGTCATCTTCAGTCATTGATGTACATGCAACCCATCTGCCACCTGAATATTTACTCCTTCTTCACCAGTGTGGTAGTGATAGTAGTCTGTACCATCTACAAGATGCACTGCAGTGGAGAGGTTGATCTCCAGCCCAACAGGATCCGCCTTCGGGCGATCAACGAGGCGAAGGTTACAACATCTGCCTCCGCACCGGTTTCCAACCCCAGCTGGTCTGTCACCCCGAATATGGCTTCCCGAGGGCCTGGGTCCAGTTTCATTTGCACCACTTTAGAGATTACCCTAAAAACCTCCTTCCAGTAATCCTCCAGCTTTGGACAGGACCAAAACATATGAACGTGGTTTGCGGGCCTCCCACGCAACATTCACACACATCTTCTACCCCCTGAAAGAGCCGGCACATCCTCGCCCTTGTGAGGTGCGCTCTATATACCACCTTCAGCTGTATGAGTCTGCACTGGCAGACTCATACAGCTGAAGGTGGTATATAGAGCAATTTGGAATTCTCTATCCCAGAGGGCTGTGTAAGTCCAGTCATAGAATCACAAAATCATAGAACGAACAGTGCAGAATGAGGCCATCCAGCCCACTATGCCATCGTGCCGCCCAGTTATTGTGTGTTTGAGCCAGAGATTGACAGATTTCTAAATGCTGATGATATAAAAGGATATGGGGATGGTGTGGCTGTTATTGAGGTGTATAACAACCATGATTGACCTGAATGGTGGAGCAGGCATGATGGGCTGAACGGCCCGATCCTGCTCCTATGTTCCAAAGGAACCCTCCCTATTATTGGCTCCCTTACCTCCAGCTCCTATTTGGAATGTACCTAGCCTGTACCAAAGCATCTCTTGCTTAAAAAAACCACCCTGTTCAGCTTTTAATTGAAATTAACCATCTTCCAATTTCAAAGTTCTGTACTGGATCGTTAATCAATGACTGATGACCCAAATGTTCTCCCGGAGACATTTGGTCCACCTAATTTCCAGCATCAGATCCAGCAAACTTATGTTTTGCTTTCAGAGAGCACTGACCTGTGTTCTGCTATCAACACTTTCTGCTATCCAACTACCTCCTCTAGTCCTCAACGCTATCATTGACGCTCCTCTTGTCTTGAGTCCATGACATCTTTGCAAAATCTCTCATGACCTTTTATATGGTTCCACTTACCCCAGCCCCGTTTTCTACCGGATAAAACCTATCACTCTTCTCCCTCTCTTCAGCGCAATTATATGGACTCAAAATGTTAACTCTACTTCTCTCTCTCTCCACAGATGCTGCCAAACCCGCTGAGTTTTCAAGCATTTTCTATTTTATTTCAGATCCAGCAATGCTTCCTTTCTTTCATTTAGGGAATTCATCTCTTTTGTCCATGTTTGGACCAAGGATGTTATGACACCTGGAGCCGGGTGGTCCTGGCAGAATCAAAACTGAGCATCAGTGAGCAGGTCCTTGTTGAGTCAGTGCTACTTGGCAGCATTATTGACGACACTACTTTGCCGATGTGATGATCAGGCATACACTCACGGGCCACTAATTGCCCAGACTGGATTTATCCTGCTTTTTGTGGACAAGACCTAAATGCACAATTCTCCACTTCAAGTAAATGCCAAGTGGTCAAGTAAATGCCAGTGTTGTAACTGTACTGCAACAGCTTGGCTAGGGTCATGGCTAATTCTGGAGCACATATCGCCAATACTACTTGAGGTTTCTGTCGGTATCAGTAGCCTTTGCAGCAGCTAGTACCTTTAGCTATTTCTTGATACCATGTGGTTGATGCTTGGCATCTGTGATTTTGGGGATCCGAGGAGGAGGCCAAGATGTGTTATCCACTCGGCACTTTTGGCTGAAGATAGTTGCAAATGCTTCAGCCTCCTCTTTTGCACCAAAGTGCTGGGCTACCCCCATCATTGAAGATGGGGATATTTGTGGAGCCTTCTCTATTAATTGTTTGTTTGTCCACTACCATCCATGATTGGATGTTTCAGGACTACAGAGCTTCATTCTGATCTGTCAATTGTGGAATTATTTAGCTGTACCCATCATGTCATGGTTCTGCTGTTTCACATGCATGTAGTCCTGTGTTGATGCTTCAGCAGGTTGGCACCTCATTAGGTACGCTTCTGGTAGAGCTTTCACTGTCTCCCTACTAAATGCTGGAGTTGGTATTTCTCTGAATACCGTTTTATTTTGGGAAATCAGTCTCAATCTGAGGAAGCTGCTGAGTCAGAGCCCCAGAGATATAAGAAATGCAATCACTTGCCTTTTCAAGTCGAAGTAGGCTGACCTACATCCATTGCTCGCCCTTTCAGCAAAGCAACATCTATCATCATCAGAGCCACTCCCAAACAGTGATTTGCTTACAAATAACAAAAACAATTATTTGTCGATGAGATATTTTCACTTGCAGTCATAGGATTACATGAAGTCAGAGCAGGGTGTGGCCATTTGGCCCATCAAACCCCCTCCCTCCTCTTCTCTTCTTTTGTGGTTACCCCACCTTTCTTTCACCTCCCCCGCCCTGGGTTGTGCAGACCTTTGGTTCCTCATCTATCTTGTTTTTTTTTTATTCTTCACTTACTCCTGGTTGCTGGCCTCAAAGAGGTTATGAGGAAAGGTTGGACAGGTTGCACCTGTGCTCCTTAGAGTTGGAAGGAATGAGAGGTGACCTTGTTGGAACATAGTCAGTATCTTGTGGGGCAGTTAGCAGGGTGGATGCTGACAGGATGTTTCCTCTAGTGGGAGATTCTGGAACTAGAGCGGGGGATGCAGTTTGGAAATTAGGGATGTCCTATTTAAGATGACGTTTGGGGTGGAGTAAGTTTGTAGAGTTGTCTTTCTGGAGAGAGAGAGAGAGAGAGCAGATCAAGCTGGATCATTAAGTGTACCATACGGAGCTGGATGTCATGGGTCACGGACAAGAAGGTGGAGTTGAGGCCACAGTCAGATCAACCAAGATCTTATCAAATGGTGGAACAGTCTCAAAAGGACAAATGGTATTCAGTGTCTTATTATTTATATTGTTGAGGTCTAATGGCAATCACTTTGTTGAATGACTGTAACATTGTAGTGATTTAATGACAATTGCATTGTTTTTTTTTAATAAACAATTTTATTGAGGTAGTTTTTGGCTTTATAAACAGTTACAGACATCATCAGAAAGGAAGCAAAAAAGGCAAAATGTGCAAACATCCACGTACTTTCAATACTTCCATCGTACAGTATTGCACAAGCCCGCTCCCCTCCCACCCGTACTACCCGCCATATTTTCCCTCCTACTCTACTCTACCCCCCCCCCCCCCCCCCCCCCCCCCCCCCCCACCCCCCTGCTGACGCTCACTCTCCCGCAAAGAAGTCAATAAATGGTTGCCACCTTTGGGTGAACCCCTGCACAGATCCCCTCAAGGCGAACTTAATTTTTTCCATCCCCAGGAAACTTGACATGTCCGCAAGCCACCACTCAGTCTTCGGGGGCTTTGAGTCCCTCCACGCCAATAATATTCGTCGCCCGGGCTATCAGGGAAGCAAAGGCCAGCACATCGGCCGCTTTCTCCCCCTGGACGCCCGGGTCTTCCGAAACCCCAAAAATTGCCACCCCTGGACTCATCACCACCCTTGTTTTTAGCACCTGGGACATGACCCCCGCAAATCCCTCCCAGTACCCCCTCAGCTCAGGGCATGCCCAAAACATGTGCACATGGTTCGCTGGTCCTCCCGCGCACCTAGCGCATTTGTCCCTCTATCCCGAAAAATTTGCTCATCCGAGCCGCCGTCATATGGGCCCGGTGAACGACCTTAAATTGGATCAGCCCGAGCCTAGCACATGTCGCGGTCGAGTTTACCCTACTCAGGGCCTCTGCCCACAGCCCATCCTCCATTTCCCCGCCTAGCTCCTCCTCCCATTTAAGTTTCAGTTCCTCTGTCTGGGACCCTTCCTCCCTCATGAGCACCTTATAAATACCCGAGACTCTACCCTCCCCTTCGTCCCTCCCAGAGACTATTCTGTCTAGGATCCCCATTGGCGGGAGGCGCGGGAAAGATTGGACCTGTCTACGAACAAAGTCCCGCAACTGTAGGTATCTAAAATCATTTCCCCTTACCAACCCAAATTTCTCCTCCAAGCTCCTCAAACTCGCGAAGCTCCCTTCCAGGAACATATCACCCGCCCTTCCCGCCCCTGCTCGCCGCCATACTCGGAACCCCCCATCCATACTGCCGGGGGCAAACCGATGGCTGTCGCAGATTGGCGCCCAGACAGACGCCCCCATCTCCCCCACATGCCTCCTCCACTGGCCCCATATCCGCAGGGTCGCCACCGCTACCGGGCTGGTGGTGTACTTGGCCGGCGGCAGCGGTAGAGGAGCCGTGACCAGGGCTTCCAAACTGGAGCCCCTGCACGAAGCCGCCTCCACCCGCTCCCAAATAGACCCCGTACCCACCATCCACTTCCTTATCATAGCGATGTTGGCCGCCCAGTAATAATTGACCAGACTCGGCAACGCCAGCCCCCCCTCGCTACGGTTCCTCTCCAACATCGCCTTCTTCACCCGCGGAGACTTTCCCGCCCAGACAAAGCTCATGATCAGCCCGTTAACTCTTTTGAAGAAGGACTGTGGGATAAAGATCGGGAGGCACTGAAAAATAAACAAAAATCGAGGGAGGATTGTCATCTTTACAGTCTGCACCCTCCCTGCCAGCGACAGCGGGAGTGCATCCCATCTCCGAAACTCTCCCTTCATTTGCTCCACCACCCTGGCCAAATTTAACTTATGCAGCCTGCCCCAGCCTCGTGCCACCTGGATTCCCAAATACCGGAAATTTTCCTCAACTAACCTAAACGGTAGCCCTCTCAATCTGTTCTCCTGGCCCCTTGCCTGTACCACAAACATTTCACTCTTGACCGTATTTAATTTGTATCCTGAGAACTGGCCGAACTCCCTCAGCATTCCCAGTATAGTTCCCATCCCGGCCACTGGGTCCGACACGTACAGGAGCAGGTCGTCTGCATAAAGAGAAACCCTGTGTTCAACCCCGCCCCTCACCATCCCCTTCCAACCCTCTGCGGCTCTCAGCGCAATCGCCAGCGGCTCTATGGCCAGCGCAAACAGCAGCGGGGAGAGCGGGCAGCCCTGCCTGGTCCCTCGGTACAACCTAAAGTACTCCGACACTTCTCTGTTGGTCCTGACGCTGGCCCTCGGGGCCTGATATAATAATTTGATCCAATCCACCAATCCCTCCCCGAACCCAAACCGTCCGAGCACCTCCCATAGATATTCCCACTCCACCCGGTCAAAGGCCTTCTCGGCGTCCATAGCCACCACTACCTCCACCTCTCTACCCGCCGGGGGCATCATTATCACATTGAGCAATCTCCTCAGATTGGCCGCCAGCTGCCTACCTTTCACGAACCCCGTTTGATCCTCCCCAATCACCTCCGGTACACAGTCCTCCATTCTACCCGCCAGTACCTTTGCCAGGAGCTTGGCATCTACATTAATCAGGGAGATTGGCCTGTAGGACCCGCACACCTCCGGGTCTTTACCCCGCTTTAATATCAGAGATATGGTGGCTTGTGACATCGTCGGCGGCAGGGTCCCTCTGTCCCTTGCCTCATTGAAAACCCTCGCCAAGACCGGGCCCACCAGCTCCGAGAACTTCCTATAAAACTCTACTGGGTATCCATCCGGCCCCGGGGACTTCCCCGACTGCATGGCCTTTAGGCCCCCCAATACCTCCTCTACTCTAATCGGGGCCCCCAGCTCTTCCACTCGCCCCCCCCCCAACTGTTGGGAATGTTAACCCATCCAGAAACCTTTTCATCCCCTCCGGTTCTTCTGGCGGCTCCGAAGTATACAGCTTACGATAGAAGTCCCGGAATACCCTATTCAATTCTGCCGGATCCTCCACTTTGTGCCCCCCCCTCGTCCCTCACTCTACCTATTTCCCTGGCCGCCTCCCTCCTCCTAAGTTGCTGCGCTAACAGTCTGCTAGCCTTTTCCCCATACTCGTACACCACTCCCCTCGCCTTCCTAAGCTGTTCCACTGCCCTGCTCGTGGATAGTGCCCCCAGTTCCGCCTGTAGCCTCTGCCTCTCCCTGAGTAAAACCTCCCCCGGGGACTCCGCGTGCTCTTCATCTATCCGGCCCATTTCCCTGACCAATCTATCCATCTCTGCCCGGTCTGCCTTGGCTCTATGGGCCCCAATTGAAATCAGCTCCCCCCGCACTACTGCCTTTAGTGCCTCCCACACGGTCGCCGCTGAGACCTCCCCAGTGTCATTCACCTGCAGGTAATTTTTTATACATTTCCGAAGCCTCTCGCAGATCCCCTCCTCCGACAGCAGTCCCACATCTAGCCTCCATTGCGGGCGTTGATAACTCGCTCCCCTGAACTGCAGGTCCACCCAATGCGGGGCATGGTCTGAAATGGTAATTGCTGAGTATTCCGTGTTCTTTACCTCCCCCCTACAGTCCCTGCTTAGCACAAAGAAATCTATCCTGGAATATACTTTGTAGACGTGCGAGTAAAACGAGTAGCCCCTTCCTGTTGGCTGTCCCTCTCTCCAGGGGTCCACTGCCCCCATTTGCTCCATAAACCCTTTCAGCTCCCTTGCCATTGCTGAGAGTCTACCCGTTCTGGGACACGACCGATCCAAAGTCGGGTCAAGGACCATGTTAAAGTCCCCTCCCATTATTAGCCTGCGAGAATCCAAGTCCGGGATCTTCCCCAGCACTCTTTTAATGAAGTCCACGTCATCCCAGTTCGGGGCATATATATTCACCAGCACCACTCTTCTCCCCTCCAGCCTGCCCCGTACCATCAGGTATCTGCCCCCCCTGTCTGCGGATATGCCCTCTGCCTCAAATTGCACGCGCTTGTTGATCATGATTGCCACCCCTCTGGACTTCGAGTCCAAGTCCGAGTGGAAGACCTGGCTAATCCAGCCCTTCCTTAGCCTGGTCTGGTCTGACACTTTCAGATGTGTCTCCTGCAACATAATTACGTCCGCCCTCAGGGCCCGCAAGTGCGCGAACACCCGCGCCCTCTTAACCGGCCCATTCAGTCCCTTGACGTTCCAGGTGATCAGCCTGGTCGGGGGGCACATCCCACCCCCCCACCCCGCCGGTCAGCCATAGCCTTTCTCGGGCCGGCCCCTGACCCGTGCGTCGCGCCCTTCCTGGCCCGCCCTATAGCTGCCTCCACCCTCGACCTCCTTTCCAGTGCCTATTTCAAGTCCCTCTCCCGTCAGCAGAACAACCCCCCCCTCCCCTAACCCCATCCCCCGATACCCCCACCCCTGCCATCTACTGGCTGTAGCTTCCCCCCCCCATCTGACTTCCTTGACTAGCCAATCTGCTAGCCCGGTGACTCAACACTCCGGCGCCTTCCTGTCCCATTCCCCTTGTTTCCCCGCCCTCCTCCCCACCCACTGGGGCAAGCCGGCTCCAGTGTCTTCCGCGAGCTGCACAAAAAGCCCAAACAGAAAAAAAAAGGGAAAAAACATAGAAAAAAGAGAAAAAGCACATAACTGTCCATGAACAAAGGAAAGAGTCTCAAATGTTCCGCTTGGCCCCATTGGCCCAGCAAACCGTTGAGCAGCAGTCCAGGCACATTCGGCGTTCCTCCCCACAGAAATCCTCGGGCCCTAACTCGCGTCCTTGGGGCCTCCTTTCGGGACCAGCCCCAGGTCCCTCACAAAATCCATCGCTTCTTCGGGCTCGGAAAAGTAGTGGTGTTGACCCTGGTGCGTGACCCATAGCCGAGCTGGGAACAGCAGACCAAACTTCACGTGCTTCTTAAACAGCACCTCCTTGACATTCTTAAAGGCTGCTCGCCGCCGAGCCACCTCCTGGCTTAGGTCCTGATAGATGCGGAGAACACTGTTATTCCACGTGCTGCTCCTGGCGCTCTTTGCCCACTGCAGCACCCGCTCCTTGTCCACGAACCTGTGGAACCTAATCACCATCGGCGGGGGGGTCCGCCCAGCCGCCCCTGCCTTGCCTGCACCCTGTGTGCCCCCTCCAGCTCCAGCGGTCGCGGAAAGGCTTCGGCCCCCATCAGCTGCTTCAGCAGGTCTGCTACAAACGCTGCAGCATCAGCTCCCTCCGCCCCCTCCGGGAGGCCGACCATCCTCAGATTGTTCCTGCGGACTCCATTCTCCAGCTCCTCCACTCTGTCCAGCAGTCTTCTCTGCCGCTCTTTCAGGCCGTCCACTTCTAGCGCTGCAACCGTTTGCGCATCCGCCTGCTCCTCCACCGCCTCTCCCAGCTCCTTAACTTTAACATCCTGGGCGTCCAGCCTCTGGTTCAGCTGATCCACCGCTTTCTGGATTGGGTCCAAGCTGTCCCGCTTCAGCGCTTCAAAACTGGACTTCATTACCTGGAGCATGTTATCCAGCGCCTGCTGGATTACTGAGTCCGGGTTCCGTGTGTCCGCCATCTTAGGTCCCAGGTAATTTTCTTCTGGCCCTTGTCTCTGTCCCTTTTTCTCCTTCTTCTTCTGCCTTCTGGAATCCCGCTGTTCCATGTGCCGCAGCCCGCTCCTCAGCGCCTCCGCTGCCGCTTTCCTTCGCCCAGCTCCTTCAATTTTACCTCCTGGGCATCTGAAGTGGGTCCAAGCTGTCCCTCCTCAGCAACTCCAAACTTTTTTTTCTCTTTGTCCTGGAGGAAGGAAGGTCCGTGGGTCCGCCATCTTACCCTGCAGGTCAGCTTCCTCCTTCTCTCTCTCTCTCCTTCCTCCTCACCTGCTGGCCTCCCACACTTACATCATCTGCAGCCCGCTCTCCTCCTCTGTTCCAGGCAGCCTTTCTGCCGCCTCCGTAGTCCCGCTATCGCGGGGAAACAGCTGTTCCAGCCGGCCGGAGTGAGAGCCCACCGAATGTGCGGCTCACCCGGACATCGCCGCCACCGGAAGTCGTGACAATTGCATTGTTAAAGATGTGATTGGTATTGATACAACCCTCTTTAAGGCTGCCCATTTAATTTATTGATTGATCTTTTGTTAACTTGTTTCCTTTAATTGGTCATTTGTTTTACTCCCGAAAATATAAATGAGGACAGCTGAAACACTGAGTTGAGGAGGAACTGGGAGAGTTTGCGACGTTGCAGTCTTCGAAATAAACCTATTTTAAGATGCAGGGTAGCTTCAGGCTTATCCTTTCTCAACGTACAATCAATGGAATTAACAGGCGTATTCCTCTTCACTCTCAAATTTTTGCTTTGCGTTCATCAGAAAAAGAGGAATGGAACAATATACAAATAAAGTGGGGTTGGAGGAGGCCAGTGTGGAGCATCAACACTGGCATGGACCTGTTAGGTTGAATGGCTTTATTTTGTTCTGTAAATTGTATATAGTTGATGAATTGTGAGAGGACTCTACTATGTACAGTGCACAGTAAGTCACTTCATACTCAATTTTGTATCACCCCAGAAAGTGGGGTCTGATGCTTGGGAGCAGAACATGGGTTGCACAGCCCCCACGCCTGGTCAAAGACCTTGATGTTTAATTAAACTGCGAGGATTGGAAGGATGCCAAGGAGTTTGGGAACAGGAGAACAAAGGGCAACACCATCCACACACAGGCAATTTCCAGCAGGTATCATTGAATAAAAGATTGGGATCCCTTCCCCCTCCCCCACCTAATGTCTCCTTTTACCCACACCTTCACTATACTTTATTCAGCCAAAGTATCATGAGGCAAATTGTAGCATTCCCCCTTCCCCACTGACCGGCAGTTCTGCAAAATGAACCCAAGGAATTTCATGATCTGATTGAGGTAGCACAATATTGAGTTACCAGCTATGAAGTGACTCTGAGAAATAAAACAAATGAATGATTCTAAGTCTGAATTTCTTAAAAACGTACATAAGCACAAACATCAGACACATACGTAGGTTGAGCAAAGATATTTCCTTTCTTTTCTAGATATGGAATATTTGACCGCTGCAGAGAACTTGTGGAAGCAGGTTACGATGTGCGACAGCCTGACAAAGAAAATGTTACACTTCTGCACTGGGCAGCTATCAATAACAGGATTGATCTGAGCAGGTAGATCCTTGCTATTCTTCAAACCATTGTGAAATCGTATACACTGCCTTTTAATAACTTTGTTTAAATGTCAGGACTGGTGTTTGGTGATCATCTGATTTGTGTAATGAATATTAAATTATGTCTCGTATCTCTTGTACTTTACAGAATGCCGAGTACAAAAATAATCTTACTCGCCATCACTACATAAGGTGTCACCACAACCATTAATTTATGTTTGATTAAAACCCTGCCTCTACCTAGTCTAGGTCCATTCATTTATGCCACTAAATTCCTTCAAGATTTTGCTGTTTATATGGCACCTCGGTATGAATGCAAACATAAGTTATTAATTCAAAATTATCCAAATCTTCAGAACTTGCAATTAATATTGAAGGAAGATAGACCCCGCTGGGTCACTGTCTGTGCGGAGTCTGCACGTTGTCCCCATGTCGGCGTGGGTTTTCTCCAGGTGCTCTGGTTTCCCCCCACAGACCAAAGACGTGCAGGTTAGGTGGATTGGCCATGATAAATTGCCCTTAGTGACCAAAAGGTTAGGAGGGGTTACAGGGATAGGGTGGAAGTGAGGGCTTAAGTGGGTCGGTGCAGACTCGATGGGCTGAATGGCCTCCTTCTGCACTGTATACGTTCTGTGTTCTAAGATTGACATTTTGGGGATACAAATCATAGCAGGAAAGGTCAAGGGGTAAAATGTCTGGATAGGCAGGTTATTTGCAAGTTGAATTCAATTTCTTGAAACAGAAATAGTGTTTTAGGCAAAGTGGATTTACCACCCAATAAATTACTGATTGCCAAATTAACCTAACCCAATAGCAACTTTGACTTACCTGGCAATGTAGATCCATCTGATATGGATAAACGCCTGAAGGTAATGAACAGAGAAGTAAGCTAGTTCAAAGAATATTGATCCTGCAGGTCTGTCATGAGCTGGACCACCTTCAATATTGATCAAAGAGGAATGTTGAACTATTTGTTGTCAGTGGTACAGAGACCTGATCCAGACCTGATATTTTGGCTAATACAAGAACAGGAAAGAAAGAGACGAACAAAAGTCCTTTCAGGGAGAAGAGCACGAGGAGCTGGATATTCCTGGACAAATGGCAATGAATTCCAGTATTTTCTGTTTGCATTTTGTTTTATTACTTTATTTGGCTATCCCTGTTTCACAATGGTCATGGCAGCAGTTGGGTAAGAGATTAGCATAGTATTGCTGATTAGATTAAAAAAAACTTTAAAGTACCAGAGGTTTCTGGGTTCAATTTAAAAATAGGATAATTTACATTTTTTAATAAAATATTCTTTCGTGAGATGTGGGCACCACTGGTCAGGCCAGCATTTGTTATCCATCCCTAATTGCCCTTAAATTGAGTGGCTTGCTAGGCCAATTCAAAGGGCAGTTAAGAGTCAACCACGTTGCACTGGATCTGGAGTCACATGCAGGCAGACTGTGAGAATGGCAGATTTAACATTCTTAAAGGACATTAGTGAATCAAAGTGGTTTTTACAACAATTGATGATGGCTTCACGTCACCATTACTGATGAATAGCTTTGAATTCTAGATTTCACTAATTGTACTCAAATTCCATTGATGGGATTTAAACCTGTGTCCTCGTAGCATAAATCTGGGCCTCTGGATTACTAGCCCAGTGACATTACTATGACGCCATCATCTCCCCACACAATGCTGTCCAACACAATTCAGTCTTGGTAAATTTCAAAATGTACACTTTATTTTCAGCTCTGGACTTGCATTGGAAGTCTGACACGTGCACGATGAGAACAAAATATGCACCAATTTATTGAGCAAACTAATTGTTGCCTCTGATGATTTGGTGTCCCTCCTTCTACAACACTTCCGTCTTTGCCTTTGGTATAATATATATTGAATTGAACTTGTAGTCAGGCTAAAATTAGAGGCAGACAATGGAAGAAAGGAGTTTGGATGGGATTGGAGGAGAACAGGCAAAGGATGGTCATAGATTAGTAAAGACTCAGATTCGTAACAAAGGAGCTCATCAGCCCAAACGATACTCGGGTATTAGTTAGAGGTGAGTTAATACTCTTATGAACTTCAAATACTTATCCAACGCAATTAACTTCACATGCACTTTACATTATTTCAGGCTTTCTAAAAATACACTTTCTAATTCATTTGACTTTTTGGGGTGTTTTTAACCTGAGATATTTATTTCATCTCAGCATGACAAACTGCTCTTTTAGCTGAGCCCCTGCTCTGGATGAACTTGGATAAGAGCATAAATAATGGGAGCAGGAATAGATCTTGCAGCTCATCAATCCTGTTTGCCATTTGATATGATCATCGCTAATCTTGGTCTCATTTCCCATCCATTCCCCTTAATGAATGAAAATCGCTTATTGTCTCAAGTAGGCTTCAATGAAGTTACTGTGAAAAGCCCCTAGTCGCCACATTCCGGCGCCTGTTTGGGGAGGCTGGTATGGGAATTGAACTGTGCTGCTGGCCTGCCTTGGTGTGCTTTCAAAGCCAGCGATTTAGCCTAGTGTGCTAAACCAGACCAGAGGAACTAAAAATCTGTCTATCCCACCTTTAGATGTATTCACCGGTGGAGCATTCACAATACCCTGGCATAGAGAATTCCAGATTCACAACTCTTTGAGTTAAGAAACCCCTCCCCATCTCAGTCCTAAATGATCAGCCCCAATCCCAAGATTTCCCAACCAGCGAAAATAATCGCTTGGCATCTTTCCTACACAGTGCCTTCAGAATTTTGTAGGGTTCAATGAGGTTGTCTCTCAATTTTCTAAACGTGAGAGAATATAATCCCAATTTGCTCTGCCTCTCATCATAGGTCAACCCCCTGATCCCAGGAACCAATTTGTGAACTTCCACTGTACCGCCTTCTATGCAAATTTACTCTTTAAATGTGGAAACCAAAATTGCACACACTAGTCCGAATGTCATCTCAACAAAACTCGGTAAAGGTTCTATGTGAAGATTTAGTCAATAAACCAGAAAAATAAATTTGTTACCAAGTCAGTGGATGTATTAATGAATATTAAAAAGACCAAATGATAGATTTAATTAGCTAATAAGTAATTAGCTCCCACAGGATACAAAAGATGACAAAAATGCTTCTCTTGTGCCTGCTTTGCCATAAAGGCTGAACCTTGAGACATGCTCCTGTATGAGTCCAGTATAATGGGTTTTCCTGCTGATCCACAAAGGAATCTCTGTTCAATGAATTAAAAAAAAACTTTGGACAGAGGTAAAGGCTGTCAAGTATAAATGCACATCTGGGAGCTTCTAGATGAAGAGATGCTTATAAAATGGATGCAAACAATTAGGGTCTGTCTCTTCTCTCTTCCACACCTTCCCTCTCTGCCGAGCACTGTTTGAAGATTTGGCAAAATACATTCCTTGATTCTAGGGATTAAGTGGTTCATAACAATACATGATGGATGTAGTAGAGTTCAAAGCCAGTTTGCCTAGCTTGTCACCATCTGAGGAGTCAAACTGACAATCAGCTCGAATGAGTAGATCAACACTGACAATAGAAAATGCTGCTTGGGAATGAGGCCATTGTAGTAATGTCTTGCACATCATGCTGTAATATGTATTCTCTGCAGCCTCTCTCCCATCCATTCCCCATACCCCTTAATTTAATGAGAGACCAAAAACCTATCTTTCTCAATCATAAGTGTATTCGACGATGGAGCATCTAAAACTCTCTGGGTAGACCAAAGATTCGCAACTCTTTGAGTGAAGAAATCAGAAATCTCCTCATTTCAGTCCCAAATGATCAGCCCCTTATCCTGAAACTGTTCCCCCGTGTTTTACACTCCTCGACCAGTGCAAACAATCTGGTAGTTGTTATCAATGCATGACTGTTTAAAGTGGCTGAATCGTGGATATTAAAATATATGGACAAACGTATTAGAAATGTAGTTAAAAGCCCTTTGTTTGTCAAAATCTGTAACTACATTAAAACCTTCAAGCAGCTTTCTAAAAACTTTTCATTAAGGCAACCACATTTACATTTGCATGCAGCAAAAGTTTTCCTTGTGGAAGTACAGGGGAGGCGATGTTGTAGTGGTATTGTCGCTGGAATAATAATCCTGAGTGCCAGGGTAACGCTCTGAGGATCTATGGCACATGGTGAAATTTGAGTTCAATAACAGTTAAAAGTCTTAACGATGACTATGATACCATTGTTGATTATCATTTAAAAAAAAACATCTGGTTCGCTAATGTCCTTCAGGAAAGGAAATCTGTTATCCTTATCCAGATCGGCCTATATGTGACTCCAGATCCACAGCAATGTGGTTGACTCTGAAATGCCCTCCGGGATGGGCAATAAATTCTGGCCCAGCCATTGACACCCACATCCCATCAAAGAATTATTTTTTAAAATTGTTACGCGGCCTCAAATATACCACTCTGTCAAGCTCAAGGCCAAGGGAAATTTATTCCTTTTGTGCTTGATTTCTAACAACTATTTATTACTCTTGCAAACTTCAGCAAAGGCTTTACCCAAGGTTGTTGAGCCCCACTGAACAGAGATCCTTTACCCAGGTGATAGCACATCTGCAGGGCATTTGATTGAACTACAAGCATCTTAAGTAGGGTGCTCTCTCCATGGGCCGGTGCAGAGTCGATGGACCAAATGGCCTCCTTCTGCATTGTCAATTTTACGACTCTATGATTCGATCTCCAAAGAGGTCAGATAACCCACCTTCCCACGGGAGTCCCTGGCCTGTGACCAACAGTAATGGTGAAGATTCATTTGGTAAGGTACTGATCGCATCGAGTGACTTAGTTGGAAATGAGCAAAGGTGAAGATCTGATGTCCGTGAGAGTGCACAAACATTCCAATAACTCATCTACCAGATCCTTCAAGCATCCATTTCCCACACCATGGTAGTCTGTAGATTGCACATTAGACTTTTTTTTTTTAAATAATTTTTATTGAAGAAATTTTTCAAAATACAAACATTTTAACCCCCCCTACATTTACATTTAAATTATAACAAAACAAAGTCAAACCCCCCTACTTAACAAGAAAAAGAAAAAAGTCCCCCCCCCCCCCCTACCCGCGCGTTCCCCCCCCCCCCCCCCCCCCCCCCCCCCCCCGGCGAACCGACAGTCAGACCAACTTATCATTTCTAGCAGCGTCCTCGGGCAGGCCTTGCCCGTGCCACCACCGCTGCCGTACTTCCTTCGTCTTTGTCCCCCCCCCCCCCCCCCCTCCTCCCCCCTCCCTCCCGCCCTCCCCTCCCCTCCCGGGTTGCTGCTGTCACGGCCTCAGTTTCTATCTCTGATCCAAGAGGTCTAGGAAGGGTTGCCATCGCTTGAAAAACCCCTGCACCGACCCTCTCAGGGCGAATTTGATCCTTTCCAATTGGATGAAGTTTGCCATGTCGTTTAACCAGGTGTTAACACTCGGAGGCCTTTCGTCCCTCCACTGAATCAGGATCCTCCTCCGAGCCACCAAGGACGCAAAGGCTAATATTCCAGCCTCCCTCGCCTCCTGTACCCCCGGTTCCACCCCAACCCCGAAGATCGCAAGTCCCCATCCTGGCTTGACCCTGGACCCCACCACTCTCGACACCGTCCCTGCCACCCCCTTCCAGAACTCCTCCAGTGCCGGACATGCCCAAAACATATGTGCATGATTCGCAGGGCTTCCCGAACATCTAATACACCTGTCTTCACCCCCGAAAAACCGACTCATCCTTGTCCCCGTCATGTGGGCTCTATGCAGTACCTTAAATTGAATGAGACTTAGTCTCGCACATGACGACGACGAGTTGACCCTCTCCAGGGCGTCTGCCCATGTCCCGTCCTCTATCTGTTCCCCCAGCTCTAACTCCCACTTATCTTTCAGCTCCTCTACTGATACCTCCTCCACCTCCTGCATAATCTTATAGATGTCCGAGATCTTCCCCTCCCTGACCCAGACCCCTGATAGCACCCTATCACTCACCCCCCTGTCGGGGAGCGCGGGGAACCCCGCTACCTGTCGTCTGGCAAATGCCTTCACTTGGAGGTACCTGAACGTGTTCCCCGGGGGGAGCCCAAATTTCTCCTCCAGCTCTCCCAGGCTCGCAAACCTCCCCTCTATAAACAAGTCCCTCAGTTGTCTAATACTCGCCCTCTGCCAGCTCTGGAATCCCCCTCCTGTGTTTCCCGGCGCAAATCTGTGGTTCCCTCTTAGTGGTGCCCCTATCAGACCTCCCACTTCCCCCCTGTGTCGCCTCCACTGCCCCCAGATCTTGAGGGTGGCCGCCACCACCGGGCTCGTGGTATACCTCGTGGGAGGGAGCGGCCATGGTGCCGTTACCAGTGCCCCTAAGCTTATGCTGCCGCAGGACGCCCTCTCCATGCGCTTCCAGGCTGCCCCCTCCCCTTCCATCATCCACTTTCGTACCATCGATGTATTTGCCGCCCAGTAATATCCTGAAAGGTTGGGTAACGCCAGCCCTCCACTATCCCTACTCCGCTCCAAAAAGACCCTTCTAACTCTCGGGGTGCCATGTGCCCACACATACCCCATGATACTACTCGTTACCTTCTTGAAAAAGGCCCTGGGGAGGAAGATGGGCAGACACTGGAACAAAAACAAGAACCTCGGGAGGACCGTCATTTTAACTGACTGCACCCTCCCTGCCAGCGACAGCGGCACCATGTCCCACCTCTTAAACTCCTCCTCCATCTGTTCCACCAGTCTGGAAAAGTTCAACTTGTGGAGGGTCCCCCAGTTCTTTGCCACCTGCACCCCCAAATACCTAAAACTTTTAACTGCTCTTTTGAAGGGGAGCCTCCCAATTCCCTCCCCTTGGTCTCCCGGGTGTATTACAAAGACCTCACTTTTCCCCAGATTTAATTTATATCCCGAAAAGTCCCCGAACTCCGCTAGTATCCCCATTACCTCCGGCATTCCCCCCTCCGGGTCTGCCACATACAACAACAAATCATCCGCATAGAGCGAGACCCGATGTTCCTCCCCTCCCCTTGTCAGTCCTCTCCACCCCCCTGAACCCCTCAGTGCCATCGCCAACGGCTCAATCGCTAATGCAAAGAGTAAGGGAGATAGGGGACATCCCTGCCTAGTACCTCGATGGAGCCCAAAATATTCTGACCTCCTCCCGTTTGTTACCACACTTGCCATCGGAGCTGAATAGAGCAGTTTTACCCACTTGATAAATCCCTCCCCAAACCCAAACCTTTCCAACGTCTCCCACAAGTATTCCCACTCCACCCTGTCAAATGCCTTCTCCGCGTCCAGCGCTACCACTATCTCCGCCTCCCCTTCCACTGCTGGCATCATAATCACATTTAACAATCTCCGGACATTTGTGTTAAGTTGGCGTCCCTTCACGAACCCCGTCTGGTCTTCATGGACTACCCCTGGCACACAGTCCTCTATCCTGGTTGCCAGGACCTTTGCTAACAGCTTGGCGTCAACATTCAGGAGGGAGATGGGCCTGTAGGACCCGCACTGGACCGGGTCCTTGTCCCGCTTCAAAATCAAGGAGATCAGGGCCTGCGACATTGTTGGGGGCAGAACCCCCCCCTCGCGCGCCTCATTAAAGGCTCGCACCAGCACTGGACCCACCAAGTCCACAAATTTCCTGTAAAACTCCACCGGGAACCCATCCGGCCCCGGCGCCTTCCCCGTCTGCATCTGGCCTATCCCTTTAATTAGCTCCTGCAGCTCTATCGGCGCCCCCAACCCTTCCACCAGCTCCTCCTGTACCTTTGGGAACCCCAATTTATCGAGAAAGTTCTTCATTCCCCCTCTCCTCTTCGGCGGTTCAGACCTATACAATTCCCTATAGAAGTCCCTAAAGACCCTATTCACCTCTTGCCCCTTCTGCACTACGTCCCCACCCCTCTCTCTCACTCCCCCAATCTCTCTGGCTGCATCTCGCTTACGAAGCTGGTGTGCCAGCATCCTGCTCGCCTTTTCCCCGTACTCATACGCCGCACCCTGCGCCCTTCTCCACTGCATTTCCGCCTTCCTAGTGGTCAGTAGGTCGAACCTGGCCTGCAAGCTACGCCGCTCCCTTAATAGCCCCTCCTCTGGTGCCGCCGCATATTTCCTATCTACTTCTAGGAGCTCCCCCACCAGCCTCTCCCTTTCCTGCCTCTCCTTCCTCTCTCTGTGTGCCCTTATGGAGATCAGCTCTCCTCTAATCACTGCTTTCAAGGCCTCCCAGACCGTCCCCACCTGCACCTCACCTGTGTCATTCGTACCCAGATAGTTCTCAATGCCCGTTCTCACCCTTCTGCACACCTCTTCGTCCGCCAACAGCCCTACATCCAGGCGCCACAACGGGCGTTGGTCCCGCGCCTCCCCCATGTCCACGTCCACCCAATGTGGTGCATGGTCCGATATCGCAATGGCCGAGTACTCCGTGTCCTGCACTCTCGGTATCAGCCCCCTGTTCAATACGAAAAAATCGATCCTAGAGTACACTCTGTGGACGTGGGAGAAAAAAGAATACTCCCTCGCCCTAGGCCTACCAAATCTCCATGGGTCTACCCCTCCCATCTGCTCCATGAACCCCCTTAACACCTCTGCCGCTGCCGGCCTCCTATTCGTCCTGGAACTCGATCTATCCAGCCCAGGGTCTAACACCGTATTGAAGTCCCCTCCCATGATCAGGCCCCCTGCCTCCAGTCCCGGGATGAGGCCCAGCAGGCGCCTCATAAAACCCGCGTCGTCCCAGTTCGGGGCATACACATTTACCAGTACCACATTCTCTCCCTGCAGCCTACCCCTCACCATCACGTACCTGCCCTCCTTGTCTGCCACCACCTCTGCCGCCACAAACGACACCCTCTTTCCCACCAAAATCGCCACCCCCCGGTTCTTGCTATCCAAGCCTGAGTGGAACACCTGTCCCACCCACCCCCTTCTCAGGCGGACCTGATCTGCTACCCTCAAATGAGTCTCCTGCAGCATTGCTACATCAGCCTTCAGTCCCTTCAGGTGTGAGAAGACCCTTGATCTTTTGACCGGCCCATTCAGCCCCCTTACGTTCCACGTGATCAATCGGGTCGCTGAGCGACCCGTCCCTACTCCCTGTCGATTAGCCATGTCTTGTCCCTTGCTCGCCCCGGGTCATCCCTTCTTTTCTGACCCGCTTCCCATAGCGATGGCCCCCCCCCCCCACCCCCCCGGCTCTCCCCTTCTCGTCCCTGGTCTTTCCAGCAGCAACCCGGTGTCCCCCCCCAGCCCCCCCCCCCCTTCCCCCCCCCTCCCCCCCCCCCCCCCCCCCCCCCCCCCGGCTAGGACCCCTCCTAGCCGCGATGTACCCCACATCGTACTCCCGAGAGTCAGCTGGTCTCCGCTGACCCGGCTGCTCCTGCCACATTCCGACTCCTCCCGGTTCACCCCATCTGCGCCCGTGAAAGATCCCCTTAAAACCCCCGAGAAAGACCCGCATAATCAACCCGCTCCCCCCCGTCCCGTCTCCCCAACTTAACGATATAAATACCCAATGGCAACTAAATACATAAATACTTAACTACATACTTAAATAACAAAATAATTAACTAGCTATCAACTAACAGTGTGCCCAACCATCACCCTCCATCAAACAGTATAAATAACCGCAGATAACCATAACCCGAAAAGAAAAAAAAGAACAAAAAACCCCCCCAAGCACCCAAAGAAAAAGGGTAAGAGGGGTAAATAACTAAGGGAAATTGGAAACGGGAAGAAACACCCCATAAGAAGCCAACGACCCACAATAGAGATTTCAACAGTACAAATATACAGACACACCCAACAACTCGAAACCTTCAAAATATTCAGAAAAGTCAACCGTTCGAGAAAAAAACACCCCAAACAATCCACGAAACTGTTACCCAGTTCCGACCTGGCCTGAAAAAGAAAAGGGCCACTTGCTCAATCAAGAGTCCCCAGGCGGCTACGACCGCCGGTGCTCCCAGGTTTTAGTTCGTGTCCAACTTTTCCTCTTGTACAAAGGTCCAGGCCTCCTCTGGGGACTCGAAATAATGATGTTGGTCCTTGTAGGTGACCCACAAGCGCGCCGGTTGCAGCATTCCAAATTTGATCTTTTTCGCATGTAGCACCGCCTTTGTCCGGTTGTACCGGGCCCGCCGCTTTGCCACCTCCGCACTCCAGTCCTGGTACACCCTTACCGTCGAGTTCTGCCACTTGCTGCTTTTCTCCCTTTTTGCCCACCTCAGGACTTTCTCTCGATCACTTAGCCGCTGGAACCGCACCAGCACCGCCCTCGGGGGCTCGTTTGCCCTAGGCCTCCTGGCCATGACCCGGTATGCCTCTTCCAATTCCAGGGGCGCCGGACCGGCCCCTTCCCCCATCAGGGAGCTCAACATCTCCGCCACATATCCCGGGAGATCCGACCCCTCCAGGCCTTCTTCCAGGCCCAGGATCCTCAAATTTTTCCTCCTCATCCGAGTGTCCAGCTCCTCGAAGCGGCTCTGCCACTTCATGTGGAGTGCCTCATGCACCTCCACCTTTGCCCCGATGACTGTGGCCTCCTCCTCCCTCGCGGTCATCTCCTGCTGCAGATCTTTAATCGACGCCTCTTGGATCGCCTGGGCTCCCACCAACCTGGTGGCCGTCGCGTTCATGGACTCTAAGAGCTCCACTTTCATCTCCGTGAAAAAACGGAGGAGAGTGGCCTGCTGCTCCTCCGCCCATTTCTTCCACTCCTCCGATGCACCGCCTGCCGCCATTTTGATTTTCTTCCCCCGCTTTTTTTGGGGAGCTGCTGCCGTTTTTCTTGCCGCTCCGCTCCGGGTACCGACCATAAAATCGGTCTAGTTCTCCTCAGGGGACCTTCCCCCACCGGGATTCGTTTTTTCAGCGCCGTTGGGGCCCTCCAATTGGCCCAAAAACACCTTTGTTGCAGGAGCTTCCAAATGTGCGGCTTAGCTAGTCATAGCCGCAACCGGAAGTCGATTGCACATTAGACTTACCAGCCACCTCGGAACCCGTCATACCGGATTGGAAGCAAGTAATCTTTGATCCTGAGGAACTGCTTAAAAGATTCAATTTTTCACTGCTTCTCTACAGATAAGGACATGAAGAAAGTAGAAATTTAATTAATCAAAAACTACCTAGTGCCTCTTTTTCGAGATCCTCTTTGCACACATTCCCTGTGCCTCCTCGTTAACAGTTTTGCATTTCTTGCTTGGTTTGTCATGATTGAAGAAACCCTCTTGTCTTTTCAACCCCCCACACCCTGAAAATTGAGAGAGAAGACCCCTTAAGATGGAGACCTGGACTTAAGTGTGTTGTACCAGAGAATTTGCGCCATGATCCACTGATTAAGTCCTCCAGATGGTCTGCTGTCATCAGTTCTTCCATCTATTTTTTCATAGATTCTGTTCCTGTTGTAGCCACCATTATCCTTTCCTAACACACAAAATCACAGTTTCGAACAGCAACAGTTATCGTGCATCCATATTTAATTTTATTTTTTTATTTTTAAAATTTAGAGTGCCCAATTCTTTTTTTCCAATTAAGGGGCAATTTAGCGTGGCCAATTCACCTACCCTGCACATCTTTTTGGGTTGTGGGAGTGTGACCCACGCAGATGCAGGGAGAATGTGCAAACCCCACACAGTGACCCGGGGCCGGGATCGAACGCTGGTCCTCGGTGCCGTGAGGCAGCAGTGCTAACCACTGGGCTACCGTGCCACCTTTGTGCATCCATATTTTATTTCAATGTTTTGTTTCCTCCCTCTCTTGAAGGTTTATTTCGTCACCCAAACAGCCATTCTTCACATTTGAGTCTGGGCTGTGAGGAACAGTAATATACTTGATCAGGAATGGCTTCAGAATTCTCACTTTATGCCCATGGGCCCGCTTTGCAGCAGGAGTCATTGATTATTAAAAGGAAATCTGAATAATTTGCTCTCCCCAACTCTCCTCGTCCCCAAGCCAAGAAAGATATCATGTACTCATGCTACCGTCCTGGTCTGATCAAGAGTGAACGGAAGACAAAAAAATGGGAGCATGACTGGATCATTCTCTGCCTTTCAGTATGACCATGGCTGATCTTCTGTCTCAACTCCATTTTCCTCACTCCCATATCCTTGATTTCCTGAGAAATCAAAAATCTTTACCAACAATAGGACTTCCACAACCATCTGGGGTGGAGAATTCCAAAGATTCATAACCTTCTGAGGAAATTTCTCCTTATCTCACTCTTTGATGATTAGTCCCTTATCCAGAGACTGTGACCCTGTGTTTTAGGTCCCACTGCCAGGGCAAACAATCTGAGCGTCGAACCTATCAAACCCCTTCAGAATCTTGTATGTTTTATGGCGATCGCCTGTTATTGTTCTAAACTCCAGAGAATGTAAGCCCAATTTACCCTCATCCTGGGAGAACCATCTCATCCAAGGATCCAATCTATTGAATGAAGTTTCACTGTACCGCCTCCTTTGCAAGTATATCCTTCCATAGTATGGAGACCAAACTACATACAGTACTCCAAATGTGGTCTCACCAACACCCTCTTTATTCCAGAAAGACTTATTCTTGCAGTCCAATCCTACGGGATCTGGGCTTCACTGGTTAGCCCAGCATTTATTGGCCATCAGTAATTGCCTTTCATCAGGTGTTGGTGAGCAGTCTTGAACCGCTGCAGTCAATGTGATGTAGGTACATCTATTGTGCTATTAGGCAGGGAGTTCCAGGATTTTGACCCAGCGACAAGTTAGGGTGGTGAGGTTACTTAGAGGTAAACCTCCAGGTGGTGGTGTTCCCAGGTACCTGCTGCCCTTGTCCTTAGTAGTTGTGAGTTTGGAAGGTGCTGCATAAGAAGCCTTGGTGAGTTTCTGCAGTGCATCCTGTAGATGGTACACACTGCTGCTACTGTGCATTGGTGATGAAGGGAGTGAATGCTTGTGGAATCAAGTGGGCTGCTTTGTCCTGGGTGTATCAAGCTTCTTGTGTTGTTGGAGCGGTACACCTCCAGATAAGTGGGGAATATTATATTACACTCTTCACTAGTGCCTTGTAGATGGTGGACAGGCTTTGGGGAATCAGGAGGTGAGTTACTCATCGCAGGATTCCTAGCCTCTCACCTTTTCTTGTAGCCACAGTATTTTTATGGCTAGCCCAGTTCAGTTTGTGGTCAATGGTAACCCCCAGGATGTTGATAGTGCTGGATTCAGCGATGGTAATGCCATTGAATGTCAAGGGGCGGTGGTTAGATCCTCTCTTGTAAGAGATGGTCATTGCCTGGCACTTGTGTGGCGCGAGTGTAACTTGCCACTTGGTCAGCCCAAGCCTGGATAATGCCCAGGTCTGGCTGCATTTGGACATGGACTGCTTCGTTACCTGAGAAGTCGCCAATGGTGCTGAATATTGTACTGTCATCTGCGGACATCCCTACTTCTGACATCATGAGGGAAGGTCATTGATGAAGCAGCTGAAGATGGTTGGGCCTAGGACACTACACTGAGGAAATCCTGCAGTGATGTTCCAGGGCTGAGATGACTGATCTCCAACCATCACAACTATCTTGCTTTATGCTAGGTATGACTCCAACCAGTGGAGAGTTTCCCCTTGTTTCCCGTTTACTCCAGATTTGCTAGGGCTCCTTGATGCTATGCACGATCAAATGCTGCCTTGATGTCAAGGGAATCACTCTCACTTCACCTCCTGAGTTCAGCGCTTTTGTCTATGTTTGAACCAAGGCTGTAATGAGGTTAGGAGCTGAATGACCTTGGTGGAACCCAAACGCATCAGTGAGAAGGTTATTGCTAAGTAAGTGCCGCTTGATAGCACTCTTGATGATCTCTTACACTAACCACTTCATTGATGATTGAGAGTGGACTGATAGGGCAGTAATTGGCTGGGTTAGATTTGTCCTACTTTTTGTGTACATTGCCAGGTAGATGCCATGTTATAGCTGTACGGCTTGGTTAGGGGAGCAGCAAGTTCTGGAGCACAAGTCTTCTGTACTATTGCCGGAATATTGTCAGGAGCCATAGCATTTGTAATAAAGAACAAAGAAAAGTACAGCACAGGAATAGGTCCTTCGGCCCTCCAAGCCTGTGCTGACCATGCTGCCCGTCTAAACTAAAATCTTCTGCACTTCCGGGGTCCGTATCCCTCTATTCCCATCCTATTCATGTATTTGTCAAGATGCCCCTTAAATGTCACTATCGTCCCTGCTTCCTCCTCTGGCAGTGAGTTCCAGGCATCCACTACCCTCTTGTGTAAAAAAACTTGCCTCATACATCTCCTCTAAACCTTGCCCCTCGCACCTTAAACCTATGCCCCCTAGTAATTGACCCCTCTACCCTGGGAAAATACCTCTGACTATCCACTCTGTCTATGCCCCTCATAATTTTGTAGACCTCTATCAGGTCGCCCCTCAACCTCCGTAGTTCCAGTGGGAACAAACTGAGTTTATTCAACCTCTCCTCATAGCTAATGCCCTCCATACCAGGCAACAACCTGGAAAATCTCTTCTGCACCCTCTCTAAAGCCTCCACATCATTCTGGTAGTGTGGCGACCAGAATTGAACACTATACTCCAAGTGTGACCTAACTAAGATTCTATACAACTGCAACATGACTTGCCAATTTTTATATTCAATGCCCTGGCCAATGAAGGCAAGCATGCTGTAAGCCTTCATGACTACCTTCTCCACCTGTGTTGCCCCTTTCAGTGACCTGTACACCTAGATCTCTCTGACTCTTGAGGGTTCTACTACCTGCATTATGCATTATCCAAAATGCATTACCACATATTTGTACGGATTAAACTCCATCTGACATCTCTCCGCCCAAGTCTCCAAACTATCTAAATCCTGCTGCTATCCTCTGATAGTCCTCATCGTTATCCGCAATTCCACCAACCTTTGTGTCGTCTGCAAACTTACAAATCAGACCAGTTACATTTTCCTCTAAATCATTTATATATATTATGAACAGCAAAGGTCCCAGCACTGATCCCTGTGGATCACCACTAGTCACAGCCCTCCAATCAGAAAAGCACCCTTCCATTGCTACTCTGTGCCTTCTATGACCTAGCCAGTTCTGTATGTATCTTCACCCTTGATCCTGTGTGACTTCACCTTTTGTACCAGTCTGCCATGAGGGACCTTGTCAAAGGTCTTATGAAGTCCATATAGACAACATACACTGCCCTACCTGCATTATTCCATGCCGTCAGCTATTTCTTGCTATTATGTGGGGTGAATTGGCTGAAGACTAGCATTTATGATGCTGGGAATGTCTGGAGGAGACTGATTTGGATCATCCACTCGGCACTTGTCACTGAAGATTATTGCGACTACTTCAGCCTTGTCTTTTGCACAGATGTGCTGAGAATGGGGATATTTGTGGAGCCTCCTCCTCCAGTGAATTGTTTAATTGTCCACCACCATTCGTGACTGGATGTGGCAAGTCTGCAGAGCTTGGATCTGATCCATTGGTTGTGGGATCACTTAGCTCTGTCTGTCACTTGCTGTTTATATTGCTTGGCATGCAAGTAGTCTTGTGTTGTAACTTCACCAGGTTGACACTTCATTTTTCGGTCTGCCTAATTATGGTCCAGGCATACCCTCTTGCACTCTTCATTGAACCAGTGTTGATCCCCTAGCTTGGTGGTAGTGGTAGGGTGGGGGATATGCCCGGCCATGAGGTTGCAGATTGTGGCTGAGTACAGTTCTGCTGGTGTTGAGTTGCTCTTGAGTTACGAGATCTATTCTGAATCTATCGCATTTAGTACGATGGATGGTATCCTCAATGTGAAGGCACAACTTAGTCTCCACAAGGACTGTGCGGTGGTCATTCCTACCAATCTGTCATGGTCAGGTGTATCTGCGGCAGGCAGGTTGGTGAGGATGAGGTCGAGTATATTTTTCCCTCTTGTTGGTTCCCTCCCCATCCTCAGTCAGTAGTGGTGCTACTTGGTGATGGACATTGAAGTCCCCCATCCAGAGTACATTCTGTGCCCTTGCCACCCTCAGTGTGTCCTCCAAGTGGTGTTCAACATGGAGGAGTAATGATTCATCAGCTGAGGGTGGGTGGTACGTGATAATCAGCAGGGTGTTTCCTTGCCTGTTTGACCTGAAGCCACGAGACTTCATTGGGGTCAGAGTCGATGTTGCGGACTCCCAGGTAACCCTCCGGACTGTATACCACTGTGCCGCCACCTCTGCGGGGATGGTGATAGTGATGTCTGGGCCATTATCTGTAAGGTATGATTCTGTCAGTATGATTGTCAGGCTGTTGCTTAAAGGGTCTGTGAGACAGCTCTCCCAATTTTGGCATCAGCACCCTGATGCTAGTAAGGAGAACATTAAAGGGGCGACAGGACTGGGTTTGCCGTTTCCAGAGCCGAGGTCGATGCTGGGCTGTCTAGTTTCTTTCCTTTTTATTGACTTTGCAGCGGTTTGAGACAACCGAGTGGCTTGCTAGGCCATTTCAGAGGGCATTTAAGAGTCAACCACATTGCTGTGGATCTGGACCAGGTGAGGACTGCAGATTTCCTTCCCTCCAGGGCATTAGTGGGTTTTTTTACGACAATTGACAATAGTTTTCTGGTCATCATTCGACTTTTAATTCCAGATATTTATTGGATTCAATTTACACTGTTTACCATGGCAAGATTCGAACCTGGGTTCGCAAAGTATTACCCTGTGTCTCTGGATCACCAGTCCAGTGACAATACCACATCCATCTTGCAATAAAGGCCACTATATCAAGAGCCTTCATAATTGCTTGCATCCTAATTGCATGCTAATTTTGTGTTCCCTGCACAAGAGCACTCGTACCCCTGAACAACATTTACACGTTTCATGTCTTTTTGAAAAAATTCTGATTTTTTTTTCATTCTTGCTCCCAAAGGGAATAACATCTCTCTATTTCTTTGCAGCCTTTTTATGTCCTCCTAACAGCTTGCATTCTCATATAGCTTTGTATCGGAAAATGTAGATATATTACTCTCTGTCTCTTTATCCAAGTCAGGAAAGCGGTTACTTTGAACAGCCCTAATTTCTCCTCTCACCACCCATCTGTCACTCAGAGAGGTATTTTTGATTTGATTTGATTCCCTTTTTATAAGTGTTTCCCGACCCCTCCATTTTGGTGTGATCCAATATTCTATTAATAATCACATGGAAACTCGCGATAGGATGAACTCCAGGTTAGTTTATTTGAGGGGTGTGGGTCACCATGTAGCCCCTTGTGCATTTGTACAGCAAAAAGAGGGATAGACAAAGATTTACCAGGCAAGGACCCACAGTGAAAAATAATTCCTCTTTCACGTGCGTCCAGAGTCAAAATCGAATCGTATATACCTTCACAGAGGTTAGCCGGTTGGGATCTGGTGCTGAATAATTCACTTTTCCAGTGGAGGTGACTTCCACAATGAGATATTCGGTGATGTTACAGAGACTCCAGTCAAAGCAGTGCAGATGGAACAGGATGTTCAGCCTGACTCTTTTCTGTACTGCTGTTTGGTAAATGGAAAAACAGCAGACTGAGGTTTCTTAGTCCCTCAAGACAATATTACTGTTCCCACCAGCTAGGGGGTCATGTCACATGACTCCCACCTCTCCAATTTAGCTTTGACAAAGGGTGTGTATCCCTTTGTCTGAGCACCTGTGATTGTTAATGTTCCAACTAATAGGTTTTAAAGGGAGGTTGCAGGGTCTGGTTTATGCAATATTGATGGCCTTTGCATAGTTCCCTTTGCATTTGGTCTCAACAGCCCACAGGAAGTTGTTAGGATCTCTTCAGAGGTAACATGGTGTCAACTTCTGCAAAACTGCCACATTAGTGCTTATTGTGTGAGGGTCACAAAAAGACATATCTTTGCCCATTTTGAAGTCTTTGTCCAGTTACTAAAATTTTAGAAATTAGCTATGAGGATATACGTATGTATTATAAAAGCATAAGTGTGAGGTCTTAGCCCGTGATGATAGATTGCAAATAATCTAGGCCCCAACTCTGATCCTTATGGCTCTCCATTAGTCGCAGCTTCCCAACTTGAAAATGTCCATTTATTCCTAATTCTGCTTCCTGTTTGTCAACCAATCCTCCACCCATACTAATGCATTACCCCCAACTTGATTAAATGAAGGTGCGATCGGTATTGTCCTGAACATGGTCCATACAATTTTTCCCCTTCAATTCTGGCACATAATGCTGTTCATCACAGCTGCACTGCTGTATTTCTCCAAATGGACCACCTCACTCCATTCTCCTGTTCACTGTTCACATCCTTTCATACTTTTTTTTCAACAAGTCTATTTAACATTGGTTCATTTTTTAACTTCCACTTTCATCCAATCTCTTAAATAGGGAGTAAAAGCTGCATCACAGGGTTGGAGGACGCACAGAAGCAAGAATAAGCAAGCCCTGAGTGGGATTTAAGCAAAGTTGATCGATTTTACCATCATAACTGTTATCCCCTCTCAACATCAGAAGATATCATGCACAATATCACTTCTTATTGGTTTCCTTTTCCTCAGATCCAAAGCAGATGTCAACCTCTCCTGGAGAAATGATTTTATTTTCTCCCTAAACTTCCGACGGTATAGTTCAGTTATCAGATTGAGCAGGTAATGTGCTGTGGTCTATGACTGGCTGACTGATTCCAGCTGCAGTACATTAGCTCAGCATCAAACTGTCTCATTAACACAGATTTGTCATGCCCCCAGGGTATTACAGTTCAGAGTGAGGTGAGAAGCGCATCTCTTGCCTGCAGCTCACACGTTAAATTGCATTTGAGTGGGGACTGAGTTGAACCTCAAGCTCTGTGACTAGACCAGAGGCTCTAGTGGGGGAGGGATAGCCTATGTAAGGTGTAACATTAAATGATCTACCTCATGGATTAACTCAGTGGATCTGCTTTGAAACCGTGCAGTTCTAAACATGACTAACATCAAGTCTTGTTCTGTGTCATTCCTATGCTCATAGGCATACAGTGTCTTCAGGACTGACAAATCCTTGATTTTATAATTCTCATTCTAATTTACAAATTCCTCCATAACCTCACCACCACCCTGTCCAACCCCACAACCCTCCAAATCTCTGCATTCATAGAACATAGAACATACAGTGCAGAAGGAGGCCATTCAGCCCATCGAGTCTGCACCGACTCACTTAAGCCCTCACTTCCACACTATCCCAGTAACCCAATAACCCCTCCTAACTTTTTTGGTCACTAAGGGCAATTTATCATGGCCAATCCACAACCTGCACGTCTTTGGACTGTGGGAGGAAACCGGAGCACCCGGAGGAAACCCACACAGACACGGGGAGAATCTGCAGAGTCTGCACAGACAGTGACCCAGCGGGGAAACGAACCTGGGACCCTGAAGCTGTGAAGACACAGTGCTATCCACTTGTGCTACTGGGCTGCCCTTCATTCCTTCAGTTCACACCTCTTGTGCATCCCTGATTGTAATGGCTTCACCATGCCTTTAGTTGCTGAAGCCCAAAGCTATGGATTTTGTAATCGCCCTACGTTCCAAAGAAGAATCCTCTCAAGGTGCTGTTTTAAATCTGGTTCTTTGACTAAGATTTCGGCCACCTGCTCTAAATGCCCCAATGTGAACTCGTGTGGCTACCAGTGTCAAATGTTTGATAATGCGTCTGTGAAACATCTTGATACATTTTACCATGTCCCCAGGTGCTGAATAAATGCAAGTTGTTAAAGATCTAGAGCAAAGAATGGGTTCCCCTACATGGGTAACGAGTGAAATAACTCATGTAAATTCGAGTTGGGAGAACAAATTATAGGCATTTAGAGCTTTACAGAGTTTTTCAATACAGAGGTAATCCTGAATTTGACTGATCATTTCCTCTGTCCTTGGACATGGACTTCTGTGTTAAACAACGATGTTGGGGGTATATTGTATTGATCTGTACATTATCTTTGAGATTAGTTTATATACCTGGGCAGCTTCGGAAAAAAGGATGTCTTTGGTGGTTGAGTTTTCTTTCCATCAAGTCCAAATTCTTTTTTTTTTAAAATAATTTTTATTCAAATTTCCACAAAATATCAACAACAAAAAATACTAAGAAAAGAAAGAACACAACCCCCCCCCCCCCCCCCCCCCCACCCCTGTATACAAAAAGGAAGAAATAAATTAACGCCCGTCATTAGCAAAGAACAAATATACACGTCCCTTTAGTCCAAAACAAAGAGATGACCCCCCCCCCCCAGGCTGCTGCTGCTGCTGGCCTTTTTCTACCGTTCTGCCAGGAAATCTAGGAATGGTTGCCACCTCCTGAACAACCCCTGCACTGACCCCCTTAGGGCAAATTTTACCCTCTCCAATTTAATAAACCCCACCATATCGTTGATCCAGGCCTCCACGCTTGGGGGCCTTGCATCCTTCCACTGAAGAAGAATCCTCCGCCGGCTACTAGGGACGCAAAGGCCAGAATACCGGCCTCTTTCGCTTCCTGCACTCCCTGCTCTGCAGCCCCAAATATTGCAAGCCCCCAGCCCGGTTTTACCCTGGATCCTACCACCCTCGACACCGTCCTTGCTACCCCCTTCCAAAATTCCCCCAGCGCTGGGCATGCCCAGAACATATGGGCATGGTTTGCTGGGCTCCCTGAGCACCTAATACACCTGTCCTCGCTCCCAAAGAACCGGCTCATCCTTGTCCCGGTCATGTGAGCCCTATGCAGCACCATAAACTGTATGAGGCTAAGCCTTGCACAAGAAGAGTTCACCCTTCCTAGGGCGTCCGCCCACCTCAATCTCCTCACCCAGCTCCTCCCATTTACCCTTCAGCTCCTCCACCGAGGCCTCGTCTACCTCCTGCATCACTTGGTACGTTGCCGAGATCCTCCCCTCTCCAACCCACACCCCCGAGAGCATCCTGTCCTGGACCCCCCGTGGCAGCAACAGAGGTAACTCTGCCACCTGCCGCCTGACAAACGCCCTTACCTGCATGTATCTAAAGGTGTTCCCCAAGGGGAGCCCGAACTTCCCTTCCAGCTCAGCCAGGCTCGCAAACTTCCCGTCTACAATCAGGTCCCTCAACCTCCTAACACCTGCCCTGTGCCAACTCAGGAAGCAGCCGTCAATTCTCCCCGGGACAAACCGGTGATTACCCCGTATTGGGGACCTCATCGAGGCCCCCACCTCCCCCCTGTGCCATCTCCATTGCCCCCAAATTCTGAGGGTAGCCGCCACCACCGGGCTCGTGGTATACCTCGTTGGAGGGAGCGGCAGCGGCGCCGTTACCAGCGCCTCCAGGCTTGTGCCCACACAGGACGCCATCTCCATCCTCTTCCATGCTGCCCCTTCCCTGTCCATCACCCACTTACGCACCATTGCTGCGTTGGCAGCCCAATAATACCCACAGAGGTTGGGCAGCGCCAGCCCCCCCTATCCCTGCCCCGCTCCAGGAACACCCTTCCCAAGCTCGGGGTCCTGTGCGCCCACACAAACCCCGTTTTGCTCCTGTTAACCTGCCTGAAAAAGGCCTTCAGGATAAGGATGGGGAGGCACTGGAACAGGAACAGAAATCTCGGGAGCACCGTCATCATGACTGATTGCACCCTACCCACCAGAGACAGCGGCAACATGTCCCATCTCTTAAACTCCTCCTCCATTTGCTCTACCAGCCTTGTGAGGTTAAGCTTATGCAAGGCCCCCCAGTTCCTCGCCACCTGGACCCCCAAGTACCTGAAGCTCCATCCCGCCCTTTTTAGTGGGAGCCTACCAATCCCCCCCTCCTGGTCCCCCGGGTGTACAACGAACAGCTCGTTCTTCCCCAAGTTGAGCTTGTACCCTGAGAAATCCCCAAATTCCCTGAGAATCCTCATCACCTCCGGCATTCCCCCCACCGGGTCCGCCACATACAACAGTAGGTCATCCGCATAAAGCGACACTCGGTGTTCCTCCCCACCCCGCACCAGCCCCCTCCAGTTCCTCGACTCCCTCTGCGCCATGGCCAGGGGTTCAATTGCCAGTGCAAAAAGCAGGGGGGACAAGGGACACCCCTGCCTCGTCCCTCGGTATAACTGAAAGTACTCCGACCTCCTCCTATTCGTGGCCACGCTCGCCATCGGGGCCTCATATAACAGCCTCACCCAACTGACAAACCACTCCCCAAACCTTTCCAGCACCTCCCACAGCTACCCCCACTCGACCCTATCAAAGGCCTTCTCCGCGTCCAACGCCACCACTATCTCCGCCTCCCCTTCTACCGCCGGCATCATTATAACATTCAAGAGCCTCCGTATGTTAGTATTCAGCTGCCTCCCTTTCACGAACCCCGTTTGATCCTCGTGGATAACCTGCGGCACACAGTCCTCTATCCCCGTGGCTAAAATCTTCGCCAACAGCTTGGCGTCCACATTTAAGAGTGAGATCGGCCTGTATGACCCACACTGCAGGGGATCCTTGTCCCGCTTAAGGATCAAGGAAATCAGCGCCCAAGACATCGTCGGAGGCAGAGCCCCCCCTTCCCTTGCCTCGTTGAAGGTCCTAACCAACAGAGGGCCCATCAGGTCTGCATACATCTTATAGAATTCGACCGGGAACCCATCCGGCCCCGGCGCCTTCCCCGAATGCATGCTCCCTATCCCTTTGACCAGCTCCTCCAGCTCAACCGGCGCCCCAGTCCCTCCACCTGTCCCTCCTCTACCCTCGGGAATCTCAGCCAGTCCAAAAAGCGCCCCATCCCCCCTCCTCCACTGGGGCTTCGGACCGATACAGTTCCTCATAAAAGTCCCTGAAGACCCTATTAATGTCTACCCCCCTTCGCACCACATTCCCTCCCCTATCCTTAACTCCACCAATCTCCCTGGCCGCATCCCGCTTACGGAGCTGGTGCGCCAGCATCCTGCTCGCCTTCTCCCCATATTCATACATCGCTCCCTGTGCCTTCCTCCACTGAGCTTCCGCCTTTCTGGTGGTCAACAAGTTGAACTTGGCCTAAAGACTACGCCGCTCCCTCAGCAATCCCTCCTCCGGAGCCTCCGCCTATCTCCTGTCCACCCTCACCATCTTCCCCACCAATCTCTCCCTCTCTCTCTGCTCTCTCCTCTCCCTGTGGGCTCGAATGGAGATCAACTCCCCTCTGACCACCGCCTTCAGCGCCTCCCAGACCGTCCCCACTTGGACCTCCCCATTGTCATTGGCCTCCAGGTACCTCTCGATACATCCTCGAACCCGCCCGCCCACTTCCTCGTCCGCCAGCAACCCCACTTCCAAGTGCCAAAGCGGGTGCTGGACTCTCTCCTCCCCTAGCTCGAGGTCCACCCAGTGCGGGGCATGGTCAGAAATGGCTATCGCCGAATACTCAGCATCCTCCACCCTCGCAATCAACGCCCTACACATAATGAAAAAATCAATCCGGGAATAGACCTTATGCACATGGGAGAAGTATGAAAATTCCCTGGCCCTCGGCCTTGCAAACCTCCATGGATCCACCCCTCCCATCTGGTCCATAAACCCCCTCAACACCCCAACCCCTCAACGTCCTGGATCTGGATCGATCCATAGATTTCATAGAATTTACAGTGCAGAAGGAGGCCATTCGGCCCATCGAGTCTACACCGGCTCCTGGAAAGAGCACCCTACCCAAGGGTAATACCTCCACCCTAACCCCATAACCCAACACTAAGGGCAATTTTGGACACTAAGGGCAATTTATCATGGCCAATCCACTTAACCTGCACATTTTTGGACTGTGGGAGGAAACCGGAGCACCCGAGGAAGCCCACGCACACACGGGGATGATGTGCAGACTCCGCACAGACAGTGACCCAAGCCGGAATCGAACCTGGGACCCTGGAGCTGTGAAGCGACTGTGCTATCCACAATGCTACCGTGCCGGATCCAGCACCGTGTTAAAATCCCCCCCCATTATCAGGCCCCCCGCCTCCAAATCTGGAATCCGGCCCAACATGCGCCGCATGAAACCCACATCGTCCCAATTCGGGGTGTATACATTGACCAGCACCACCTGTTCCCCCTGCAGCTTGCCGCTTACCATCACATACTTCCCGCCGCTGTCTGCCACCACATTCGACGCCTCAAACGGCACCCTCTTCACCACCAGGATCGCCACCCCCCGATTTTTTGCATCCAGCCCCGAATTAAACACCTGGCCTACCCATTCCTTCCTCAATCTAACCTGATCCGCCACCTTCAGGTGCGTCTCCTGAAGCATGGCCACATCAAGGATCAAGGATCAGGTACTGCGTGTCAGGATCCACGCAGGATCAGGTACTGCGTGTCTTTGATATGTATGTCCCTGTCAAGCAGGGAAGAGATGGTCGAGTGAGGGAACCATGGTTGACAAGAGAGGTTGAATGTCTTGTTAAGAGGAAGAAGGAGACTTATGTAAGGCTGAAGAAACAAGGTTCAGACAGTGCGCTGGAGGGATACAAGATAGCCAGGAGGGAACTGAAGAAAGGGATTAGGAGAGCTAAGAGAGGGCATGAAAAATCTTTGGCGGGTAGGATCAAGGAAAACCCCAAGGCCTTTTACACATACGTGAGAAATATGAGAATGACTAGAGTGAGAGTAGGTCCGATTAAGGACAGTAGCGGGAGATTGTGTATTGAGTCTGAAGAGATAGGAGAGGTCTTGAACAAGTATTTTTCTTCAGTATTTACAAATGAGAGGGGCCATATTGTTGGAGAGGACAGCGTGAAGCAGACTGATAAGCTTGAGGAGATACTTGTCAGGAAGGAAGATGTGTTGCGCGTTTTGAAAAACTTGAGGATAGACAAGTCCCCCGGGCCTGACGGGATATATCCAAGGATTCTCTGGGAAGCAAGAAATGAAATTGCAGAGCCGTTGGCAATGATCTTTTCGTCCTCGCTGTCAACAGGGGTGGTACCAGAGGATTGGAGAGTGGCGAATGTCGTGCCCCTGTTCAAAAAAGGGAATAGGGATAACCCTGGGAATTACAGGCCAGTTAGTCTTACTTCGGTGGTAGGCAAAGTAATGGAAAGGGTACTGAGGGATAGGATTTCTGAGCATCTGGAAAGGCATTGCTTGATTAGGGATAGTCAGCACGGATTTGTGAGGGGTAGGTCTTGCCTTACAAGTCTTATTGAATTCTTTGAGGAGGTGACCAAGCATGTGGATGAAGGTAAAGCAGTGGATGTAGTGTACATGGATTTTAGTAAGGCATTTGATAAGGTTCCCCATGGTAGGCTTATGCAGAAAGTAAGGAGGCATGGGATAGTGGGAAATTTGGCCAGTTGGATAACAAACTGGCTAACCGATAGAAGACAGAGAGTTGTGGTGGATGGCAAATATTCAGCCTGGAGCCCAGTTATCAGTGGCGTACCGCAGGGATCAGTTCTGGGTCCTCTGCTGTTTGTGATTTTCATTAACGACTTGGATGAGGGAGTTGAAGGGTGGGTCAGTAAATTTGCAGATGATACGAAGATTGGTGGAGTTGTGGATAGTGAGGAGGGCTGTTGTCGGCTTCAAAGAGACATAGATAGAATGCAGAGCTGGGCTGAGAAGTGGCAGATGGAGTTTAACCCTGACAAGTGTGAGGTTGTCCATTTTGGAAGGACAAATCTGAATGCGGAATACAGGGTTAATGGTAGGGTTCATGGCAATGTGGAGGAGCAGAGAGATCTTGGGGTCTATGTTCATTGTTCTTTGAAAGTTGCCACTCAAGTGGATAGAGCTGTGAAGAAGGCCTATGGTGTGCTAGCGTTCATTAGCAGAGGGATTGAATTTAAGAGCCGTGAGGTGATGATGCAGCTGTACAAAACCTTGGTCAGGCCACATTTGGAGTACTGTGTGCAGTTCTGGTCACCTCATTTTAGGAAGGATGTGGAAGCTTTGGAAAAGGTGCAAAGGAGATTTACCAGGATGTTGCCTGGAATGGAGAGTAGGTCATACGAGGAAAGATTGAGGGTGTTAGGCCTTTTCTCATTAGAACGGAGAAGGATGAGGGGCGACTTGATAGAGGTTTATAAGATGATCAGGGGAATAGATAGAGTAGACAGTCAGAGACTTTTTCCCCGGGTGGAACACACCATTACAAGGGGACATAAATTTAAGATAAATGGTGGAAGATATAGAGGGGATGTCAGAGGTAGGTTCTTTACCCAGAGAGTAGTGGGGGCATGGAATGCACTGCCTGTGGTAGTAGTTGAGTCGGAAAATTTATGGACCTTCAAGCGGCTATTGGATAGGTACTTGGATTAGGGTAGAATAAGGGAGTGTAGGTTAACTTCTTAAGGGCAGCACGGTAGCATTGTGGATAGCACAATTGCTTCACAGCTCCAGGGTCCCAAGTTCGATTTCGACTTGGGTCACTGTCTGTGTGGAGTCTGCACATCCTCCCCGTGACTGCGTGGGTTTCCTCCGGGTACTCCGGTTTCCTCCCACAGTCCAAAGATGTGCAGGTTGGGTGGATTGGCCATGACAAATTGTCCAAAATTCTATGATTAACCTAGGACAAAAGTTCGGCGCAACATCGTGGGCCGAAGGGCCTGTTCTGTGCTGTATTTCTCTATCTATCTATCCGCCTTCAGGTGCGCAAACACGTGGGCCCGTTTGACCGGCCCATTCAGTCCCCTCATATTCCAGGTTATCAGCCGGATCAGGGGGCTACCTGCCCCCCTCCCCCGCCGACTAGCCATTACCCTTCCTCAGCCCGCGCCCCCCGCTCAGCCCATTCCCCACGACGGCAAACCCCCATCCCGACCCCCTCTACATACTCCAGCTCCTTCTTGGCCATTCCAGCAGCAACCCGGTACCCCCCCCCCAGCTTGGACCCCCCTAGTTTAGTTGCTCCCTTCATTGCACTCCTGCAAGTCAGCTAACTCCTGCTGACCCCAGCCACTCCCGCCACTCCTCCGACCCTTCCCAGCATGGGGTTTCCCCTCCTCCCCAGTGTCCACCAGCAGGCTTCCCTCCTCCCGCTCTCAAGCGGGAAAAAGCCCGCGCCTCCCAGCTCCGGCCCCGCCCCCGTCAACCCTCAGTGCGGGAAAAAGCCCGCGCTTTCTACCTGCCCGACCCCACCTCCTCTAAAGCAGCTCCCTTTACCGGCCCGGTCCCCTCGCGGGGCCCCAATCCCCCTTCACATCATCAGCCCCCCACACTGCAGGTCTGCCCCCCTCCTCGAGCCCATCCAACAAACCAAGCAGAAAATAGTGCCCCACCCGCCCTGAAAACAACAAAGAACCAACATTAAACAGAGAACTCCCCTCTCAAAATATAACTCATTACATGCAGACCCCCGTACCCAACCTTCAGTTTGAGTCCAGCCTGCACAAAGGCCCACGCCTCTCCGGGGACTTAAAGTAAAAGTGTCGGTCCTTGTAGGTGACCCATAAATGCGGCGGCTGCAACATGCCGAACTTAACTCCCTTCCTGTGCAGCACCGCCTTCGTCTGATTGTACCCGGCCCTCTTCTTTGCCACCTCCGCACTCCAGTTCTGGTAGATCCGTACCACCGCGTTCTCCCACCTGCTGCTCCGCTCCTTCTTGGCCCACCTGAGCACACACTCCCGGTCAGCAAACCGGTGGAACCGCACCAGCACCGCCCATGGCGGCTCATTCGGCTTGGGTCTTCTTGCCAATATTCTGTGGGCCTCCTTCAGCTCCAGGGGCCTCTGAAAGGGCCCAGCTCCCATCAGCGAATTTAGCATCCTGACCACGTAGGCCCCCATGTCTGACCCCTCCAGCCCTTACGGAAGGCCCAGGATCCGCAGAATTTTCCGCCTCGACCGGTTCTCCATCTCCTCGAACCTCTCCTGCCATTATTTATGGGGCGCCTCGTGCATCTCCACCTTCACCGTGAGGCCTAAGGCCTCGTCCTCTCTTTCGGAGGCCTTTTGTCAGATCTCTCGGATCGCCACCCCCTGGGCCGTCTGGGTCTCCAGCAGCTTGTCAATTGAAGCCTCAACGGATCCAGCAGCTCCGCTTTAAGCTCCCTGAAGCAGCGTGGAGAGTCTTCTGCTGCTCCTGTGCCCACTGCCTCCATGCCTCCTGGTTTCCGCCCGCCGCCATCTTGTGCTTCTTCCCTCGCTTCTGCTTTGGCGCTGCAACCATTTTCTTACTCGCCCCACTCCTGGTCCAGGCCATATACTACTGGGGTAATGTTGCTGACTCCTTCCCACGTCGGGAAACATCAAAAAAGTACCGCTGGGGGCCCTAAAAAGAGCCCAAAAGTCCGTTCCTGGCGGGAGCTGCCGAATTAGCTCCGCAAAGCCGCAACCGGAAGTCCATCAAGTCCAAATTCTATTACATACATCCAAATAGATAAAAATTGATAAAAGCAAATTACTGCGGATGCTGGAATCTGAATCAAAAACAGAAAATACTGGACAATCTCCGGAGGTCTGACAACGTCTGTAGAGAGAAAAAGGAGCTGGCATTTCAAGTCTTGATGTCAAAGCTGATTGTAGATTTTTTAAAAATGAAGTTGATTTAAGTATTGAAGTGACTGAGATGCTGTGCATTTAAAAAAAAATATGATACACAGATTGGCTAGTTCAAAACATCAGAGTAAATGCAAATGTTTGCTGTGACTTTTATTTGTCCTGTTGGTGTCAATGTGGGCAATGCTGATACTGAGATAATTTATGTGATCGGGGAAAGTGTTCCTTTGTAGAGATAGAGGAAAAATGGGACTTGTTGCCTCACCCAACTCTCATGAGTTGCTAATAACAAACAGCAGAGTAGAAGCCCAAAGCAAGCAGGCACCCCTGGGTAGCATTGTGTACCATGCGGACTCTTGCATCACAGTTACAGGTGTGAGATGTCATCATATCCCAGCTCATCCATTGAGAATGGCTCTGAATTCCCTTGATTGCAACATCCTCTATGATTCCAGTGTTTTTGCTTCCATTAATTTATCTGTAATTTTTTCCATGTGTTGTTCACTCTTAGGGTGAATGAATCAGCCCACTGTTTTCTCAGCTAAACCTGTGAGCTATTGTTATACTCTCTTGTTTATTTTCAGATAATTGTCCCATTATGTTTACAATCAAGTAAACGTCTAGGATCACCTCTCCAATGTTTCCCTTCAAAATTTAAAGATTCCCTAGTTTTTCTTGAGATTGTAGACCTATTTGTGGCTTTTCTCTGCACCATATCTCCCTTTAGTCCTTAGAGTAGAATTGGGCACTGCATTCAAGTTGTGGTCTGATCAAAGTACTACACAATTTGATTGTTACTCCCTCTGTCTCATTTTACTGATGTGGTTATAACGTCTTATTCCCTGTGATTTGTTACTTTGCATAGTTTGAATATTTTCATCTTTGAATCGAAAGAACATAATTTTGAAAGGGCGCAGGAGCAGAGGGATGTTGAAGATAGTAGGGTAGGTGGGTGGCGCAGTGGTTAGCACTGCTGCCACCCGGCGCTGAGGACCCGGGTTCGACCCCGGCCCCGGGTCACTGTCCATGTGGAATTTGCCTATTCTCCCTGTGCCTGTGTGGGTCTCACCCCCACAACCCAAAGATGTGCAGGGTAGGTGGATTGGCCATGCTAAATTGCCCCTTAATTGGAAAAAGGAGAATTGGATACTCTAAATTTATTTTTAAAAGAAGATAGGCACGGGACGACAGTGGTAACACTGCATTGAAGTTACTGTGAAAATACCCTAGTCGTCACATTCCGGTGCCTTCTCGGGTACAGAGAGGGAGAAATCAGAATGCCCAACAGCATGCATTTAGGGACTTGAAGGAAACTGGAGCACACAGAGGAAACCCACGCAGACACAGGGAGAACGTACAGACTTTGCACAGAAAGTGACCCAAGCTGAGAATCCTCCAGGTCCTTGCCACTGTGAAGCAACAGTGCTAACCACTGGATGAGTTCAGCTCCAACACTCAAGAAGCTGGACTCCATGCAGGAAAAAGCAGCCCACTTGATTGGCACCCCTTCCATAAACATGCACTCCTTCCACCACCGAAGAACAGTGGCAGTCGTGTGTACCATCTGGAAGATGCACAGGAGAAACTCACCAAGGCTCCTTCGTCAGCACCGTCCGAATCCACGACGGCTGCCATCTAGAAAGACAAGTGGATCAGAAACACGGGAACACAGCCACCTGGAAGTTTTCTTTCAAGCCAATCACCATCTTGGCTCTGAATTCTATCGCTGTTCCTTTGCTGTCACTCGGTCAAAATCCTGCAACTCCTTAAAAGTACTGTGGGTGTACCTACACCTCATGGACTGCAATGGCTCACCACCACCTTCTCCAGGGCAATTTGGGATGCCCTAGTCAGAATTCCTTCAATTAGTTTTCCAAGATTCCTGAGCACAAAATGATGGTTTTCTACCCTTTAAACAATTCTTCTTTAAAAAATAATTTTTATTCAAATTTTTCAACAACAAGTTTTCTCCCAACAATAAAATAAAGGCATAGAAAAAACAGAAAGAAAAGCCCCTCCCCCCAATACAAAGCAATAAATTAATAACAAAAAAGAAAGTAACAAACATATAGTTGCAAAAACAAACCCCCTTAACAGACCCATAACACCCCCCCCCCCCCCCCCCCCGGGTTGCTGCTGAGATTGACCACCTCCTAACACTCCGCCAGGAAGTCAAGAAAAGGCTGCCACCGCCGGAAGAACCCTTGCCCGACCCCGTCGGGGCAAACCTGACCCTCTCCAGTTTGATGAACCCAGCCATGTCGTTAATCCAGGATTCCGGGCTCGGGGGCTTTGCATCCTTCCACTGTAAAAGAATCCTACGCCGGGCTACTAGAGACGCCAGCCCTTTAAACAATTCTTATCACTTCCCAGGATTCACCTTGATCTCCGCAGTTTTCAGAACTTGTGTGAAAGTTTATCAAAATGATTTCTGGTAGTCTGTAGGGCTTCAGTACAGAACCTTTGTGACTCAACTTCCTGAAAGAAGTCAAGGAGTTGGTCAAACAGGAGTTTGTTCTTTCTGATTCAGATAATTTGAGTTATTGTACTGATAATCTATCTTTACACCTTATATTCGATTTATGTTGTTTTACACAGGATTGAAGGGAGATTAATGATTTGTAGGTGCCTGCATTTGATTTGTCTCACTTATAAAATAAGGTGTTATATTGGTCACTTTCCAATCTACTGATAGCTCCCTGGTGTCTAATGGCTTCCTCATAATGCTTTTAGCACTTCAGCATAAACAGCAGTATATCCCTGAAGATTTATTGTTTTTGAGACCTTTCGGTCTTTCCAGGTTGTCCGTTTCAGTCACGCCAGTCATATATTTTACCTGGATGGCTGTTTTGGGGGGAAGTGTGTTGCCCACACTCATCCCTGTTGTCATTTGGAATGTTTACACCCTGGTGTCACCCTCTGCTTCATGTCTGTATACTGTTTTTACGGTTCTCATCCATTCTCTGACTGAACTTACTTTTGAAATGCAGAAATAGATTACTGTTTACTGCTGTGCCTTCCTTTCCTCGGGTTCACTAATCTTACAACAGATTTTTGCATGTTGTTCAATTTGCCCTCAAACTACACCCCCTCCCTTTCGGTGGTTGTGATTTTAGGCATGTTGTGTCCTTCACGCTGAACGTGGTGCCTTTTTAAAGCTGCTCTATTAGCCCTGGAGTTGAAGTGCTGTTAAACAACCGTCTCCAATCAATTTTCTTGTACTGTTCTTCCATTTTTTTCTTTTAAATTATTGCTGTTAAAGCTATATGCATGATTCCTGGTCTTCAGCATTTCCAAAGCCAGTCACGTTAATCATTTTGTGCACAAATGATCGCAAGGAGTGCCAAGACGTAATGTCTGGGTCACTTGCACTGACCAGGTCGATGTGAACATTACCGTTTGTCTTTCTGGCACGCTGGACCATGAAGCAGTCGTGTATTACATTAATGAACTCGGGTGTCTGAATAATTTGGATTTATACGATTTATTGTTGATTGCTTAAGGTCACAGATTTAGCATTACTCTTCTTGCATATCCTTTGTATTCCTTCAACGATGGAACTGCCTTCCACCTTTTCCTGGCCAGGCAATCTATAAGTTTCCTCCTGGCATTAACCTGAATTTCTTTGCATGTGAGGGATGGTGATCCAGACTACTTTAGTTTTCCATCTCTTGCCTTTTATATCCCAGGCATCTCTGCCACATATAGCTATTCTACTCCCTTTTCTGTTTTTTCTAATATTTTGTATTCTGCAGGTACATAATAGCAATGGTGAAAGTAGCACAATTATTTCAATAACCATCCATTTTACTTCTCGGATCCTGGTAGAATTATTTTCCATACTTGTAGGTTGAAAATCTCCTTTGTCTGTGAACCCAGTCTGAACCTTGGCTGTAACTGAGTCTGGGCAAACTTGAGACTGAAATACTGCCACAATTTGGGTCCTAAACATCCCAATCGTTGACCATTTCAGTCCAAGAATTACTACTAATTGGACAAAACACTTTGTTTAGCCTTCTGGTGGGTTGAGGTTAATGGTTGTCTCAGGTTGGTTTTAGAAAATGGTGAACACAAACTGTACAGGGTGAAACTTCTTTGTCCCAACCTTCCACATTCAGAACAAGGACAGCGGACTCTTGACAATGCAGCAGGGTTCTTGCCAGAGATCTGACACTCTTATTTGAACAGTGCACGAGTGATCCCTGTTATTATTAACTATAGTAAATGTCTATAGTCTACAAGAATTTAGTCACAGTTGAAAGGGAGATCCTCATTTATTGGACTGATTTTAGACTTTTGCAATTTTTTCATTTGATAGAAAGGAAGAACTTTAATCTCTGAAGCACTTCATACTGTCTCGCATTCTCGAAATAGTGCTGTACTAAAGCAAAATACTATGGATGCTTGAAATCTGAAAATAAAACAGAAAATGTTGGGACCTTTCATCAGAACATTAGTGTTATAGCAAAATAGTATCATGGTTGTTTAGTAGGTCAAGGGGTAGCCATTTTCCACACGGAAAATTCTAACAAATGAATTAAATTTTCATGCTTTTTGTAGCCATGTTGATTAACCAACAAATGTTGGCCGGGATGCACTTGGACGCACTTTATTTCAGTATTGCCGTGGCATCTTTAAAACTCATCTTTGCTGGAGTCTGTTATGAAATATGGCGGTTATTTCTCAGAATATTTAGTTCATTAAACCCTCGAAAATGACAATGGAGGGCAGCACGGTGGCACAGTGGTTAGCATTGCTGCCTACGGAGCTGAGGACCCGGGTTCGAATCCCGGCCCTGGGTCATTGTCCGTGTGGAGGTTGCACATTCTCCCCGTGTCTGCGTGGGTTTCACCCCCGCAACCCAAAGATGTGCAAGCTAGGTGGATTGGCCACACTAAAATTGCCCCTTAATTGAAAAAAATAATTGGGTACTCTAAATTTATTTTTAAAAAAAGAAAATGACAATGGTATTTCTGCCTGAAAAGTTAACTCGGGTCTATTTTCCTTTCTTACAGAAACACTACTAAAGGATGTTTGTATCCATTTCATTTAATGGAATAATATTTGGCTAGAAATTTATACAACTTTGCTTCTAAAGCTGTGGCAGTGAGAAAAAGCTGTCCCTATATCTAAAAAGCTCATTCTAATATTTAAGCAGCTATAAAGCAATTTTACCAAAACTAAATGTCGAACAACTAACATCGCATTTCCTTGAAATGGGTGAGTTAGAGATGTTTATGTGAATGTTTTTTTTGCACTGCCGTGACCTGTTAATGGAATTATTGATATTTCAGATACTACATATCAAAGAGTGCAATTGTGGATCAGCTTGGAGGAGACCTAAATTCCACCCCTCTTCACTGGGCAACAAGGTAAAGATACACTTGGCTTCAAATTGTAATTAATTTAATACAAATTAAATTAATTTAATACAAATTACCATTGCTGGTCCTGTGCCCTCAGTGGGAATGGGACATGGTGGGAGTACATCCCAGGACAACTGTATCCTCCAACAAATGAAACAAAACACATTTGGGTTTTTAAAACTGGAAAATGTTTCACATTGTTGGAAAACTTAATGTATGTAATAGAAACATTGAAGCTATATGTGGAGTTACGTAGAATACGCAGGCATGAAACAGGTAATTCAGCTTAAATGCTCTATGTTTATACCAGGGGTGGGCAAACTTTTCCGTGCAAGGGCCACATTCAGACATTCACAATTTTAAAGGGCCGCATAGTATATTAAGTAAAATAATTGATATTTAAAATAGCCAAAATAAAAGGTTTTTAAAGAAAAAAAAGGCAATTAATTTTAATTAATTAATATTTTAAAGTAGAAACTTTACATGAAACACATTTATTTGAAAAACAAAGTAACTCGATTTAAAGAAAAAAAACAATTAATTTTTTATTAATTAATATTTTAAAGTAGAAACTTCACATGAAACACATGTTGTGCCGAGCAATGATCACCCTACTCAAGTTAACGTATCCACCCTATACCAGTAACCCAACAGCCCCCCCATTAACCTTAAAATAAAAATATTTTTTTAAAAACTTTAAAAAAAATTTTAAATTTTTTTAAATGACTTGATCTTGGTGGGCCGCATAAAGACCATGCGGCCCACGGGCCGTAGTTTGCACACCCCTGGTTTATACTCTACATGAGCCGCTCTCATCCTATTTCATTTCAGTAGATCCTTCCATTCCTTTCTCCCAGTTGTGTTAATCCAATTTCCCCTTAAATGCCAATTGCCTTATCTGATCCTTGTGGCAATGACTTCCACATTCTCACCACACTCTTGTTTGGATCAGGCCAATGCCATTCCAAATTGGGTTTATGTCATTATTTAGGTGACAAGTGTTGGTTTTTTGGGGTTCTGAACCCCTAATTGTCATGGGAAGGGACAGCCAAAACATTTAGTCACAAGACTTTTTTTTAATGATAAAGTCAGGACAAGTTTCAGGTGAACTATGGAAATGAACTCGGGCAGTGATTTACAGTTTATAGTGAAGATTCTCCTACTCGTGTTTTTTTTAAATTTTAGAGTACCCAATTCATTTTTCCAATTAAGGGGCAATTTAGCGTGGCCAATCCACCTAACCAGCACATCTTTGGGTTGTGGGGGTGAAACCCACGCAGACACGAGGAGAATGTGCAAACTCCACACGGACAGTGACCCAGGGTCGGAATTCGAACCCGGATCCTCAGCGCCGTAGGCAGCAATGCTAACCACTGTGCCACCGTGCTGCCCTCTCCTACCCGTGTTTAGAACTGAACGGCCACATGACTTCGCTCATTGCTTGTCTTTTGGTCTTTAAGCCTCTCTTCCTCTCTCTTGCTCCCTGTCTCGTCTTGGTTTCTTGTTTCTAGATTTCAAATCATTCTGCCATACAAGTCAGAGTTTCTTCCCTCATCCCAGCTCTTATCCAATGAAATCCTCCCTCTCCCCAATCATCATCAACCCATGGTGAGCATTCCTTGTCCAATCAAGTATCTTTCATGTGAACATCACAACATTACGTAATGTTTTTCACATCCGTCTGGTTCTGACTGCCTCTTATCTCAAGACTCTAAGGCCTCCTCTCTTGGAGAGGCTAGACATTCCAATTCCATGTCTTTACATGCACAAGCAATTCCAACAGATAGTCTCAACGCTGTGGCATTTTGCTGCGACCAAACTCTCCATAAAACTTGGTATAACTTTGCCATTGAACACTATCTTGGCAACTTTCCTATACTACAGTAACAACTCTGTTATTTGGCATGCTCTGGGTCTGGGAGGTGGCGGTTAACTAAGGTGTAAGGTGAGTTCCACATTTCATCCAATGAGAAAACTCCAGGGCGATCATGTGGGTGTTGAGGTCTTGTAAAAGTTGCAAGAGTGTGTGAATCTCGTGAGTCGTGCCAAGGGAGCAGATGCTGCAGAACAGTGGGCGGCTGAGAATGGAGTGAAGGCAGGCCACGGTTAACAACTACCCATGAGTTTGATATGTCCAGTCAAAAGGCAGACTCTGGTTAATAAGAGCATTCTAGTTGCTGGAGTGCTGGATAGCAGAAATGCTACTGTTTTCCCAAGTTTTCCCACTTTACTGTACTACCAAGAAGGTATCTAGTAAAGTCAAGTGTTAGTTCAGATATTAACACTTCGTATTCTGGCTGGTTAACCTAATACAGAAGGCATAAATGTACTTTCATGGTGCAGTTGTTTGTGGACTGAAAAGGCTCTTGACACCCTACATCAGGATTTTCTTTCCCCTTTGAGTTAGGGCAAATCCTCAACAATGCCCATGTGTACTCATAACATCTGTCTGGTTAATAAATTGTGTAAAATATTCTTTGTGTCATTTCTTTCAGACAGGGTCACTTGTCCATGGTTGTGCATCTGCTGAAGTATGGTGCGGAACCCTCACTGATTGATGGAGAAGGCTGCAGCTGTATACACCTAGCTGCTCAGTTTGGTCATACCTCTATTGTTGCATACCTGATTGCAAAAGGGCAGGTAATTTTCAGCCTACCTTTGTTGTACACCACTGAATAATAATCAACACTGGAAAAATTGTCTACAAACCAGTCCACGATCAGCACTGCATCCACAACCTGAAACGTTCACTCCCTCCACCAACAGCATTCAGTGGCCGCAGTGTGCACCATATACAGATACAATGCATCAATTTGTCAAGCATCTATTGTCAGCATCTTCCAACCTCATGATTTCTACCAGCTAGAAGGACGAGGGTCCCCATTGCATGGGAACACCATCAAGTTTGCCTTCAATTCTCTCACACACACCATCCTGACTCGGATATATTTGGCCATTCCTGCATGGTGACTGGGTAAAATCCTGGGACTCCCTCCCTTAGAACACTATGGGTGAACCTATATCACATGCACTGCAGAAGTTCAAGCATCAAGGGCAATTTGTGAATGGATAATAAATGCTTTCCTTGTTAGTGACACTTGCACCCAACAAATGACTAAATAAAGAAAACAAGATCTTTGGTTTAGTCAATGACTTTCATGTTATCAAGATATCCTAAAGTGTTTCACAGCCAATTAATTACATTTGAAGGATAATCACTGTTAATTCACAGGCATATATGGCAATACATTTATCCACAGCAAGGTCCCACAAACAGCTGTGAGGTAAATGATCAGTTAATCTGTTTTAACAACAGGACAAAATAATGGGATAAGTCCCTTGCTTGTGTTTAAGCAGTGCCATGGAATCTTTGGCAACCACCTAAATAGTCAGTTCTCAAAATTTGCTCAGATTTGTACTCTTGTTTTTTTTTAATAGTATTCCCAAATTGTTTTTTTTAGTGGTTTCCGCTCCTTGCCGCCAGCCACATGCGTTGGGTAAGAAATTGATGGGTAGTGTCAGTTCAGCAAGATTAGTCCAATGTCAATATCTTGCTTAGCCACCGTTTAACGGTGAAGCGAGGAACAGTGAAGGAAGCCATAGTAAATGAATGCCAACCAACATAAATCCTGTTTTTTTCCAGAGCTTCATCAAAAGCAGATTTGGTTGCTTCAATGTTCAGGCAGAAAGTAGAGAGAGGAAGAAACGCAGTCCAGTACGAACAGCAAAAATCAAACCCAGTGCGAATAAAAATGAAGGAAATGATAAACGTCAGAAGAGCCCAGCTGGGATAAGTTGCTTAAAAACAAACTAGCTTATTTAGAAGTATGAAATTCCATTTTTGTCTCTCAGGTTGCAAGCTGACTTGGGTCATTGTGTTTGGTGATCCATTCACAGACTCCCAGCAGTGTTGCTCAGTTCTATGTTGCGTTGCCTGAGAGTTCTTCTATTCTCCCCCGCCACCTTTCTTTCTTGGAAAAATGTCTCTTGAGATTTGCCAAATTTGCTGAACAAAATTTGCGAATGGCAGAGGAGGGAACAGAATATGCATCTCGCCACACTTTGGCCTACATGTTGGCATTTCAGCATACAGCTTGAATCATTCCTCAACACTATCCCAAAGGCTGCCTTAGAATTAGCTGTTATTTGTCACAATTATTTGTTATATGCAGTGATACTGTGAAGAACTGAGGATCATGCATTTCACAATGGCACTCCTTATGATGCATGTTGACGTTTTGACTTAAATAAATACTCATTGCCTCCCTGATTAGGCTCTTGATCATATTAAAGTCTGATCAGATTATTCCAACAAGGCTTTAGGAAATCAGATTGAATTAATGACTTCTGGGTAAATTCACAGCATCAGGATTCCAGAAAGCAAATTTATAGAATCAGGGAAAGAATGGGGGGAGCGGGCGGAATAAAGGTAATTTGACAACTTTCATTCCAAAAGACAGATAGTGGAAAGCTCAATAAAAGCAATCGAAAGTAGCCCTAAAATTGTAATATCAGTCGTTCATGAAGCTTCTGGGAGGCTGCATTTATATCCAGTGCTGAGGCTTAAAGGGGGATGTTTTTCTATCTTTCTAATGATAATATCACTGGTTTGACTATTTTCTGCCCCTGCTATTCCATTATAGTAGCTATTAGAATGTTGGGATTATTGTATGTGATGTTTCTGGAAGGAGTCTGCAATGTAATGTTTCTTTTAAGTTCAACCCCTGTTGTTTTATGAGAAATCCTGGGCGCGATTCTCCGAGCCCCGCGTCAGGCCGGAGAATCGCCGCAAACGCGCCACGTCGTCCCGACGCCGGCGACAATTCTCCGAGGTGCGGAGAATCGGCGGCATTTGCGCCAGCGCGTTTGACACGGCGCTGTATGCGGTGGGGCCACCGATTCTCCGGTCCGGATGGGCTGAGCAGAAAAAGCAGAGTCCCGCCGGCGCCATCCACACTAGGTCGCTGCCGGCGGGAACTCTGCACAAAGGGTCGGCAGCCTGTAAGGGGGGGGGGGGGGGGCCCTCCGATGGGGTCTGGCCCGCGCTTGAGGCCCACCGATCGGCGGGCTGGCCCCCCCCCCCCCCGGGCCTACTTTGTTGCGCGGCCGGCCACTGAACCCCCGCGCCATGTTGCGTCGGAGCCGACGCGGCCCAACTGCGCATGCGCGGGTTGACGCGGCACCCATTTGGCGCCGAGAAGGGAACCGTTCCAGCGCCGTGCTGGCCCCCTGTGGGGCCAGAATCGGTCATCCCCGCGCCCGTTCACAACGGCGCAAACACTCTGTCTCCATTTCTGAGAATCGCGCCCCCTAAATTGAATATATTTCAGTGCTTTTATTGCTAATATCTAAACTTGGACTACCATCGCATTGATGAAGTTTGATCTTTAATTGGATTAAAATCAATTCCACACTTTCATCTAGTTTAAAGTCAAGATGTTAAAGATTTAACCTGATTATAATATTGAAGATAATTTCTTTGCATTGCAGCAATATGCCCTCCATTAAACAGTTGCAATGCCCAAGCAGCACGAGTTGATTTACATGACATTTCACCATATTGTTTCACAACTCTGGTGTATTTTTAAGAACTAGATTAGAACTTTTTAGTGTTGTGATAATCCAGTAACGATACAATAGTATTGTTGCATTTAATGCTGTCGTCCAAATTCTTCTGTGTAATTGCATCCTCAAAAAAGACTTCAAATTGACATCACAGTAACTGTGCTTTTGGGAACAGTTGCAAATTGCATTATGCAACTTATAGAAAAATTGCAGCACGAGAAACTGGCCATTTGATCCGATTGATCTTTGTCGGTGTTTATGCTCCCTGAGTAACTTTGAATTAAGTCAAAGTTATTAACCTTCCATTTTGCAATGTTTGTGAGAAGAATTATTGTCCATGGCTCTCTTTATGATTCCTGTTATGACTGATAATTTGTACAAACAAAATTTGAACTTCCAGTGAATGGCTCAAAGGGTCACATGCCAAGATTTCAAGCTTTAAGAGACTAACTGTAACATCTAAACTAAAAGCAGCATTGACTTAACACTATTTTAGTAGGCAATCTATACCCATGGAAAATTAGTGCAGATTTCCAAAGTGATAGCTTATTTTTTTCCTTTCCAGCCAGATAACCTTTAATCCTTGAACTGATTTTCAGATGTGGGTTACCCTCCCTCTAGTTAAAACTAAGCGAATCTTCCAGCTTTGTTTAAACCCATACAATCATGGGCTCTTTGATCCGAATGCGAGTTCCCATATATTTTGTGTGGTGAACATAGAGACTTGCCTTTATCTCTCTGCTTGCTCTTTTATTCTCTGCTTCTGGTCGCCACACTACGAGAAGAATGTGGAGGCTTTGGAGAGGGTACAGAAGAGGTTTACCAAGATGTTACCTGGTATGGAGAGCATTAGCTATGAGGAGAGGTTGGATAAACTTAGTTATCACTGGAACGATGGAGGATGAGGGGCGACTTGATAGAATTCTACAAAATTATGAGGGGCATAGACAGAGTGGATAGTCAGAAGCTTTTTCCCAGGGTGGAAGAGTCAATTACGAGGGGTCATAGGTTTAAGGTGCGAGGGGCATGTTTAGAGGGGATGTGCAAGGAAAGTTTTTAATACCGTGGGTCGTGCCAGGAACACACTGCAGGGGGTGGAAGCAGGTATGGTAATGACGTTTAAGGGGAGTGTTGACAAATACATGAATAGGATGGGAATAGAGGGAAACGGACCCCAGAAGTGTAGAACGTTTTAGGTTAGATGGGCAGCATGGTCGGTGCTGGCTTGGAGGGCTGAAGGGCCTGTTCCTGTGCTGTACTTTTTTTTGTTCTTGTAGAGTGACTGTGTGAGATTTAGTGATATTTGGAAAATTTGCAACCCAATTTCACAATGGCTTCCTAAGGACTGTTCCCAGCTCCAAGTGAACGTGGATCATATGGGCCTCATATGGGTAGAAATATTAATCAGTTATCCTCGAGACCTCCTCAACGCCAACCTATATTCGAATTAAATAGACAGATTAAAGTATAACTGTTTACAAAACCTGACATTGCTAATACCTCCCAGGAACTTGAAGACTTATAGTCTATCCCCTGTCAGGATAGATGCCCTAGACATTGCCTTTGACCTTCTATCCAGTAAAATAACCTGGGCCCTCCTTTAACCTTAAACAACCAAGCCACCCAAGTTCGCTCTCAGCAGAATGTAGAGCCGGTCACATGACTCAGTTTCTGCATCTTGCCCTTAATTAAAGATGCAGCCCTAAAACTTCATAATCTTCTAAAATCTCTCATTTGTCATACTCTGGTGAAATAAACCTATTTTCAACAGCATCCACAGCGAGTACAGTAATTCATGAGATCATAAAAGACAGGACCAGGAGTGGGCTATTCAGCCCTTTGCGCCTACTCCGTCAGTCAATATGGTCATGGCTGATCTATTTGTGGCCTTAACTCCACTTTTCTGTTTTTCCCCCATAACTCTTGACTCCCTTGTCAATCAAAACCTATCTAACTCAACTTTGAATATATTCAATGAACCAGCATTACAGCATCGAAACTGATCACTGGGATTCCACTGGGAACCACTTGTCCACCATTTGGAGTAGGAGACCACATATTACTTGGATAATAGTCTAAATGAGGTTGAGGAGCTGCGGGATCTGAGGGGCGCAAATGCACATATAACCGAAACAAAAGCGATGCAAGTTAATATGGCTATAATAAACAATCAAAGTATTCGGGTTCACTTCTGGAGGAATTAAATTGAATTACAGATAAATTGGAAACGTGAAATGATTATTTTGGTAGGAAAATCATGGAGAGACAATATAAAGTAAAGGATACAATTCTAAAGCGGGTGCAGGATTTGGGCATAAATCATTGAAGATGGCGGAGGAAGTTGAGAAGGCAGTTCACAAAGGAGTAGGCAATTCAGCAATCACCTACCTAAATGGTACTTTCCAGCGCTATTGCCAGATCCCTTAATGTCATTAGTATCCAGAAATCTATTGATTTCTGTCTTAAACATATTCAATGATTGAGCTTCCACAGTAGAGAATTCCAAAGATTCACCACACTCTTGAGTGAAGAAATTCCTCCTCATCTCAGTTCTAAATATACTACCTCTTATTCTCTGACTTTGTCCCCTGGCTCGAGACTCATCATCCAGGGGAAACATCCTATCCACGTCTACCCTGCCTCACACTGTAAGAATTTTGTAAGTTTCAATGAGATCACCCTTCATTCTTCAAAACTCCAGTCAATACAGGCGCATTTTCCTCAATCTCCACAGAAGAGAATCCTGCCATCACAGGCTGATAAACCTCTGTTGCACACTCTCTATGACAAATATATCTTTCTGAATTAAGAGGGCTTTCAACCACTTTATAAATAGGGGCATCATAGAGTACAAAAGCAAGGATTTTCTTTGTATGAAGTATGTTTGGTTTCAACTGGTATATTGTGTCTGATTCTGGGCACCACACTTTTGAAATAATGTGAAGGCATTGGAGAGAGTGTGGTAAAGATTCACGGGAATAGTCCCAAGGATGAGGAACTGCAATTACAGAGATGGATTGGAGAAGTTGGAATTGTTGAGAGGAGATTTGATAAAGGTATTCAAAGCTATGGGGGGTCTGGACAGAGTAGAAAGGGAAAATATGTTCTCATTGTAGGATTGAGAACAAGCGGACACAAATTTAAGATAATTGGCAAAAGAAAATATGGCAATGGAGGAAGAATCTTCCCACGCAGCAAGTTGTAAAGATCTGTAATGCGCTGCCTAAGATTGTGGTGGAAACACTATCAATTGAGGTATTCAAAAAGGAATTCAAAAGGGACTTGTTTTCTTAATATGCAGAGTCACAGGGAAAAGGCAAGAGAATGGCACTAGCTGAATTTCTCAAATGGGGAGCTGGCACAGACATGATGGGCCAAATGGCTGCCTCCTGTGCTGTAACAATTCAGTGATTCAATTATGTTATGCGTATATCACCCCTGTTTTGACTGCACTGTGAGGAGCTCCTGTCTGTTTCTGCGGCTGCTGCCAATTTTTCTGCTTGGTTGACCTAGATTTCATTCATGAACCAGCACAAAGGGGAACACCATTATTTGTGGGGACAACTTTAAACCGAGATTCCCTTCCCAATCCTCCCTACTTCAGGGAAGTCAGATTCAATCTATGTCAATTGTAGCTGCTGAAATTAATAGCAACATAAAGCTAATAAATGTACTTTATACTTTTCAAATATTTTTTTGACCATTTGTTTCAGGACGTAGATATGATGGACCAGAATGGAATGACACCATTGATGTGGGCAGCTTATAGAACACACAGGTTAGAGTGGTTTCAAGACTTCAATGTCCAGCCATTTACTAACTAAATGGCTAATAGCGTATTCCACTATATGTTGCTATAATCTGGAATGCATTGCCTTGAAGGATGGTGGAAGCAGATTGACTAACTTTCAAAGGGGAATAAAATATGCACTTGAAAAGTAAAGAAATTACAAGCAAGAAAAGAGCCAAGGGTTCGGGTCTAATCAGATAGGCTGGTTTAGCTCAGTGGGCTAGACAGCTGGTTTGTAATACAGAACAAGGCCAGCAGCGTGGGTTCAATTCCCGTACCAGCTTACACGAACAGGCACCAGAATGTGGCGACCAGGGGCTTTTCACAGTAACTTCATACTTGTGATAATAAAAGATTATTATTATTGCTCTTTCAAAGAGCTGGCACAGGAATGGGCTGAATGGGCTCCAGTGCTAACCCTAATCCTTCCACTAACATTCAGTCCAGTTTCCTCTTCAAAGGGAATTGGTTCTATGCAGGCCTGTGTGAATTAGGCACTGGCTGGGTGCACTCTGGTGTCCACTGCTTGTTCTTCAATTGTGAATCTACAGCACTAGTGCTGGTGAGCCATTTGGTTCTTTGGAGTAAAATGGAGTAAAGTGTAACCCTTGCCTGACATCCAGGTTTGCATATTTCCAGCAAGGAAGACAGTAAGAATGACATGTGGTCGCTGCCTAACTTTTCCCCCTCTTTGGCTCAGGGCTTCCTGGTGCTAGTTGTATCCCCTCAACTGATTACCATGACTGAGATCCGTTAACTCATAGAACCATAGAATTTCTACAGTACAGAAAGAGGCCATTCAGCCCACTGAGTCTGCACTGACCCTCTGAAAAAACAGCCTACCCAGGCCTACTACTCCACTGTATACCCATAACCCCATCTAACCTAGACAACTTCATACTAAGGGGTAATTTAGCGTGGCCAATTCACCTAACCTGTACGTCTTTGGACTGTGGGAGGAAACCGGAACACCCGGTGGAAACCCAAGCAGACACGGGGAGAAAGTGCAAAGTCCACACAGTCACCCAAGGCATGAATTGAACCCAGGCCTCTGGTGCTGTGAGACAGCAGTGTTAACTACTGTGACACCGTGCTGCCCAATGTCGACTAATAGTTAAACCTGATCCTGGTCTTTCAGATAAGCAATGTTTAAATAGTCATTCATTTCATTTTAACTGTTATCCTGTTTTTGTCTCCATCTTGGATGATATGCATTTTTTGTTTCTCTACAATTCCCCCCATTTCAACTCACTGCCTGCCACTCAACCAAAGAAAATTAATAGTACATAGAAAATCCATGTTATATCTGTACAAAATAGGTCTTGTTATGACAGTAAATGCTCGGCTGCCCAAATCCTAAAGAGAAACATGAAAAAAATACCACAACGATTTGCAATTTGTATATTATAGCAGGCATCAGAGGTCAAGAGAAGTAAATTTCAGACCACGTGTGAAGGTTCTAAATATTAAATTCAAAAATTTATAAAATTAAGCAAAAAGAAAAAACACTTAAAATACAGAAGAACACCTTTACACAGTTAACAGAACTTCTCAAAATATTTCCTAAAAGGTCTTGGCTTAAGTAAACTCAGAACTAAACACCCTTTTGATGGCAACAGGCCTCATAGATTTTTAATTTATAAAAAAATTCCAATGATATTGCCACATTACGTACCACGATAGGAGAGATCTTACACAGGCCTTTACTCCTTTTTCATTTAATACTGAGAAGCCACAGCTAGTCTCAAAAGCCTTGCAAACACAAACATGTCTCTGAAGGTGGCAGATGCTGGATTTTTCAAGTTTCTCTCCAGCACGCACTGCCTTCTCAAGAACACAAAGCTACACCTTAACAGTCTTCAATTTCTCCTTAAATCTACATTTTCTCTTTGATCTTTCACTTTCTTCTTTCTGCAGTCCTTTAGAAGTTAATTTTCCCCCAAATTATCAATCTTTCATGTTATTTTATGGCTACTGTTCTAAAATTAGACTTACTACTTTGTCTCACCCATTTACAATTTCCCAATTGTATATGTACCTTTTGAAATACAATGATTATCTTCAAATCACTTCTCTTATCTGCCTAATATAAATAATCTTGCTATTTATGCTGCCTCCCTGGCACTTCATTTTAGCTCAGTTCACTTCCATTTCAACCATTTGCCTTGACACCTACCAACTATTGATGTTTTGATTGTTGCAGTCTAACTGCCCTCAATTTAATTAAAGCAGCCATACCCATGCTCTCACAACAAACCTGTTTCACAGCATATGACAGTGAAAAAAAATTGAGAAATCTCATTTTTCCTCTTAACATTTTAGTGCTGTGATAACATAGAAACCCTTGATCAGTGCAACAGTGCTACTGCATCCTGTGTAGTCATGTCCTTCCATAGAATCATAGAATTTACAGTACAGAAGGAGGCAATTCAGCCCATCGAGTCTGCACTGGCCCTTGGAAAGACCACACCTCCACCCTATCCTCCTTTATGCCATAACCCAGTAACCCCACCTAACCTTTTTGGAAATTAAGGGCAATTTAGAATAGCCAATGCACCAAGCCCGCACATCTTTGGACTGTGGGAGGAAACCGAAGCACCCAGAGGAAACCCACACACATATGGGGAGAACGTGCAGACTCTGCACAGACAGTGACCCACGCCGGGAACTTGTACCTATATTGATCATATCTTCTTGAAATGTTTACAATTCAAAAGGTTATTTATTGTCCATTAGAATGAAGAGGCATTCTTTGTAATATTCAACTGTGCCTTATTTTGAAATGTTTTACACCATCAGTAAGTTTATATGGCTTTTTGTTTTAAATTTAGAGTACCCAATTTTTTTCTCTCCAATTAAGGGGCCAATCCACCTACCCTGCACATCTTTGGGTTGTGGGGGAGAGACCCACGCAGACATGAGGAGAATGTGCAAACTCCTCGCAGACAGTGACCCAGGGCCGGATCGAGCACAGGTCCTCAAGGCCGTAGGCTGCAGTGCCAACCACTGCGCCACCGTGCTGCCTCCTATATGACTTTTCATAGTCGGTAAAATTAAAATTGTACTTAAACCCTTACTGAAAATAATGGCTATCTGCTTTTTGAAGACTGATTGTTTTCTGTGTTTCAGTGTGGATCCCACAAGACTGTTGCTCACGTTTAATGTGTCAGTGAATCTTGGGGACAAGTACCACAAGAACACAGCATTACACTGGGCAGTGCTGGCAGGAAACACCACTGTGATCAGTTTGCTACTAGAGGCTGGGGCTAATGTAGATGCTCAAAATATCAAGGTGTGAATTTTTAAAATAATTTATGAGAACAGATTACAATAGAATTTAGGATTTCTCCAGCAAATATGAAAAGAAAATTGACATATCTTGCTTTAAATAATATTGGGTAGTGCATTCGGTTTTGTTTTCAGTAGACCGTATCTTTTAAATATCTGTGGTGTCTAATGAGAAAGACATTTATGGTGCATTTCGCAACCTCAGGATGTTCCAAAGCACGTTGCAACCAATGGAACATTGAAGTGTAGCCACTGTTCTAATATAGAAAATGCAGCAGCAAATCTGTACACAGCAACATCCCATAAACAGCAATGACATAAATCTAGATCTGTTTTAGCGATGTTGATTGAGGGATATATTGAGCCCAGGACAGAGGATAACTTCCTTGCTCTTCCAGCAGTGGCTATGAGGGAGCAGGTAGAACTTTGGATTAACACTTTATATCCTTTCTGATTGCTGGTTCAGGAGGAATGAGGAATGTTGCTTTCTGAAGACTTATTGGCAGCGAAATCCTGAGCTGGTGATTGAATTTCTTTTGTGTTTACAATCCACTACTTAAATAGGATTGTCTACCCTTGTTATACATAACACATCATTTAACTGTTTGGCCTTTATTGTAAACAAGATGGAGTGCAGAAAGGGGGAAGGAAGGCTTGTTACAACTACTGGAGACATTGGTGCGTGCAATTCAGAGGGGACTTGACAGGGTAAGGCACTCCGGATGTTTACCCTCATGGGGGAATCCAGAACTAGAGGACACAGTTTGGTCCCCCATTTAAGAGAGAGGTGAGGAAGAATTTTTTCTCTTGGGTGTTGATCGTCTTTGGAATTCTCTTTCCCAGAGAGCAGTGGAGGCTGGGTCAGCAAATATATTCACGGCTGAGTTAGACAGATTGTTTGTTCGCTAAGGGAGTCCAAGGTTAAGGACGGTAGGCAGGAAAGTGGAGTTTAGGCTAAATTGAGATCAACTCTGGCCTTATTAAATGGCAGAGGTGACTTGAGGGATTAAATGGCTTACTCCTCCTATTTCTGATGAGCTGAAGTTTAGGTCAGAAACTGAAAAGGCATCAAATTTACATGTTCTGAAAAAGAGTCGTATTTAACTTCATTTCTCTCCATAGTTTCCGACAGGCCTGATAAGTTTTCCATCTTTCTTTTTATATTAAATGTATTAAATTTCCAAGCATGTGATGGGGAAAAGCCAATATTTCTTTCTGCATACGTCTTCTGTTTTCATAGGGGGAAACACCACTAGATCTTGCCAAACAGAGGAAAAACGTTTGGATGATTAACCATTTACAAGAAACAAGGCAAGCAAAAGGCTTTGACAGTCCTTCTTTCCTAAAAAGGCTAAAGGCTGACAAGGTGAGCGAGATGAAAAGAAGAATGAACAATCACATATTTTGCACCTTTCAGAACCTCAGGATATCCCAAGCACTTGCCAGCTAATTAAATACTTTGGAAATACAGTTGGGTTTTTTGGGCATTCCCCCAATTGTGAGAATGGACATCCAAAATGTTCAATCATGAGACTATGTTTATAAGATAAAGTCAGAACAAGTTTAAGTTCTGAGATAAACTATGGCAATAATCTGAGGCAATACTACCCAGGTTCTTAGACCAGCACCTTCCAAACCCACAACTATATAGAAGGACACAAACACCACCTGCAAGTTCCCCTTCAGGCCACATCTTGACTTGAAAATATATCGCTATTCCTTTACAGTTGCTGGTACAAATCCTGGAATTTCCTCTCTTAACAGCACTGTCGGCGTACCTGCAGACTGCAGAGGTTCAAAACGTTCACCCGGCCATCTCGAGGATAATTAGGTATGGGCAATAAATACTGGCCTCGCCAGCGATGCCCACATCCCTTGAATTAATTTTTTTTAAAGTCAACACCTCGACAATAAAGCACACAAATGGTTTATTTTGCACCTTTGTTCTTCAAGCCTCTCTCCCTCTCCCCCCAAACCCGGGGTCTGCTGAGAACTATCGAAGAGGTGCCCTGCTGTTGTTCAGAGTGAGGTCAGCTACTCTGCCTGGAAAGAGGGCCAAGTCTGACTTGGGAAATTAAAAAAACAATTATGACAATCATGAAAAACATTAAAGTGACATTTCTTTCAACGAAGATTATTTTTCTATCTTTTGGTACTTTTTTAAAAAATAATTTTTATTGAAATTTTTTACAAAAAATGTAACAGCAAACAGTAACAAGCAACAATAAAACAACATAATAAGTATAACACCCCCAAGACCGTAGCAACGCATATATCGCACCCCCCACCCCCCCAAACCCAGTAAACAACAAGAGAACTTAAAAATAAATTTAAATTAAATAAACATAGTCAACGCCGCCGCCCCCCCCTTTTTTCCCCCCTCCACCCCCGGGTTGCTGCTGCTGCTGACCCAGTTCCCTATCGCTGAGCCAGAAAGTCGAGGAAAGGCTGCCACCGCCTAAAGAACCCTTGTACCGATCCTCTCAGGGTGAATCTGACCTTCTCCAGCTTAATAAAACCCGCCATGTCATTGATCCAGGTCTCCACGCTTGGGGGTCTCGCATCCTTCCATTGAAGCAAGATCCTCCGCCAGGCTACTAGGGACTCAAAGGCCAAAACACCGGCCTCTCTCGCCTCCTGCCCTCCCGGCTCCACTGCAACCCCAAAAATCGCGAGTCCCCAGCCTGGCTTGACCCTGGATCCTACCACCCTCGACACCGTCCTTGCCACCCCCTTCCAGAACTCCTCCAGTGCCGGGCATGCCCAGAACATATGGGCATGGTTCGCTGGACTCCCCAAACACCTGACACACCTGTCTTCACCCCCAAAGAACCTACTCCTCCTCGTCCCAGTCATGTGGGCCTGGTGCAGCACCTTGAATTGGATGAGGCTAAGCCGCGCACATGAGGAGGAAGAATTAACCCTCTCCAGGGCATCAGCCCATGTCCCATCCTCGATCTGTTCCCCCAGTTCCCCCTCCCACTTAGCCTTTAGCTCCTCTACTGACGCCTCCTCCACCTCCTGCATTACCTTGTAGATATCAGATATCTTCCCATCCCTGACCCAGACCCCGAAAGCACCCTGTCACTCACTCCCCTCGCGGGAAGCAAAGGGAATCCCTCCACCTGCCGCCTAGCAAACGCCTTTACCTGCATATACCTGAACATGTTCCCTGGGGGAAGCCCAAATTTCTCCTCCAACTCTCCCAGGCTCGCAAACCTCCCATCAATGAACAGGTCCCTCAGCTTTCTGATGCCCGCTCTGTACCAACCCTGGAACCCCCCCATCAATGTTCCCCGGGACAAACTGATGGTTCCCCCTTAGCGGAGCCTCCATCGAGCCCCCCTATTTCCCCCCATGTCGCCTCCACTGCCCCCAAATCATGAGGGTAGCCACCACCGGACTCGTGGTATACCTCGTAGGAGGGAGCGGCAACGGCGCCGTTACCAGGGCCCCCAGGCTTGTGCCTCCACAGGACGCCATCTCCAACCTTTTCCATGCTGCCCCCTCCCCCTCCACCACCCACTTGCGCACCATCGACACGTTGGCCGCCCAATAATACTCCGAGAGATTGGGTAACGCCAGCCCCCCACCATCTCTACCCCGCTCCAAGAAGACCCTCTTCACCCTCGTGGTCCCATGCGCCCAAACAAAGCTCATGATGCTGCTAGTCACTCTCCTGAAAAAGGCCCTAGGGATAAAGATGGGCAAACACTGAAAAAGGAACAAGAACCTCGGGAGCACCGTCATTTTGACGGACTGCACTCTACCCGCTAGCGATAGCGGCACCATGTCCCATGTTTTAAATTCCTCCTCCATCTGCTCCTCAAGCCTGGTTCAATTAAGCTTGTGGAGAGTCCCACAACTCCTGGCCACCTGCACCCCCAGGTACCTAAAACTCTTCACTGCCCTCTTAAATGGGAGCCTCCCAATTCCCCCCTCCTGATCACCCGGGTGCACTACAAATACCTCATTCTTGCCCAGATTCAGCTTATAGCCCGAGAAGCCCCCAAACTCAGCCAACAGCTCCATCACCCCCGGCATGCCCCCCCCCTGGGTCCGCCACATACAACAGCAGGTCATCTGCATACAGCGATACCCGATGTTCCTCCCCACCACGCACCAGACCCCTCCACCTCCCCGACTCCCTCAACGCCATAGCCAGTGCAAAAAGCAAGGGGGACAGGGGGCACCCCTGCCTGGTCCCACGGTAGAGCCTGAAGTACTCTGATCTCCTTCCATTAGTAACTACACTCGCCATCGGGGCCTCATAAAGCAACCTCACCCATTTGATGAACCCCTCCCCAAATCCAAACCGTTCCAGCACCTCCCACAGGTACCCCCACTCAACTCTATCAAACGCCTTCTCTGCATCCAGCGCCACCACTATCTCCGCCTCCCCCTCCACTGCCGGCATCATAATAACATTTAACAACCTCCGCACATTCGTGTTAAGCTGTCTTCCCTTGCCAAATCCTGTTTGATCCTCGTGTATCACCCCTGGCACACAGTCCTCTATCCTGGTGGCCAGGATCTTCGCCAGCAACTTAGCATCCACATTGAGGAGCGAGATTGGCCTGTATGATCCACACTGCAGGGGGGTCCTCATCCCGCTTCAGGATCAAAGAAATCAGCGCCTGTGACATCGTCGGGGGCAAAGCCCCCCCTCCCATGCCTCATTGAAGGCTCGCACCATAAGGGGACCCACCAGGTCCGCATACTTTTTATAAAATTCCACCGGGAACCCGTCCGGCCCCGGCGCCTTTCCTGACTGCATTTGTCCAATCTCCCTGACTAGCTCCTCCAACTCAATCGGCACCCCCAGCCCCTCCACCAGCTCCTCCTGCATCTTTGGGAAACGTAGCCTGTTCTTGAAGCTCTCCATCCCCCCCCCCCCCCCCCCCCCCCCCCCCACTGGTGGCTCCGACCGGTACAGTTCCTCGTAAAAGTCCCTAAAGACCCCGTTCACCTCTGCCCCCTTCCGCACCACATTCCCATCCTTATCCATCACTCCACCAATTTCCCTAGCCGCATCTCGCCTGCGGAGCTGATGCGCCAGCATCCTGCTCGCCTTCTCCCCCATACTCATAAACCGCGCCTTGCGCCTTCCTCCACTGTGTCTCCACCTTTCTGGTGGTCAACAAGTCGAACTTGGCCTGCAAGCTACGCCGTTCCCCCAACAATCCCTCCTCCGGGGCTTCCGCGTACCTCCTATCCACATCTAGGAGCTCCTCCACCAGTCTCTCCCTCTCCCTCCTTTCCCTATGGGCCCGGATGGAAATCAGCTCCCCCCGGATCACTGCCTTCAGAGCCTCCCAAACCATCCCCACCCGACCTCCCCCGTATCGTTGGTCTCAAGGTACCCCTCAATACTTCCCTGGACCCTCCTACACACCTCCTCATCAGCCAGCAACCCCACATCCAAACGCCACAGCGGGCGCTGGTCCCGCGCCTCCCCCATCTCCAGATCGACCCAGTGCAGAGCATGGTCTGAAATTGCTATGGCCGAATACTCGGCATCCTCCATCCTCGGGATCAATCCCCTGCTCAGGATGAAAAAATCTATTCGGGAGTAAACCCTATGCACATGGGAGAAAAAGGAGTACCCCGCGCTCTCGACCTCCCAAACCTCCAGGGATCTGCCCCTCCCATCTGGTCCATAAACCCCCTCAGCACCTTGGCCGCCGCCGGCCTCCTACCCGTCCTTGAACTGGACCGGTCTGGTGGGGGATCCAGCACCGTGTTAAAGTCTCCCCCCCATGATCAGGCCCCCTGCCTCCAGGTCCGGAATGGGGCCCAACATACGCCTCATGAAGCCAGCATCATCCCAATTCGGGGCATACACGTTTACCAGCACCACCTTCTCTCCCTGCAGCCTACCATTCACCATAACAAATCTGCCCTCCTTATCCGCCACCACCTCAGACGCCTCGAACGCCACCCTCTTCCCCACCAGAATCGCCACCCCTCGGTTCTTCGCATCTAATCCTGAGTGAAAACCTGCCCCACCCACCCCTTCCTCAGACGAACCTGGTCCGCCACCTTCAAGTGGGTCTCCTGGAGCATAGCCACGTCCGCCTTCATCTCCTTCAAATGAGAAAATACCTGAGCCCGCTTAACCGGCCCATTCAGCCCCCTCACGTTCCAGGTGATCAGCCGGATCAGAGGGCACCCCGCCCCCCTCCCCCGCCGACTAGCCATAGCTCATCGACTGCTCGCCCCAGGCCAGCACACACCTGCCCGACCCGTTCCCCATGACGATACCACCTCACCTCTACCCCCCGGCCCACACCAGCTCCTTCCTGGCCATTCCAGCAGCAACAAGGTATCCCCCCCCCCAAGGCTAGGACCCCTCCTAGCCGCGACGCACCCTCCATGGTACTTCCGTGAGTCAGCTGACTTCTGCTGACCCCAGCAACGCCCGCCAAAACCCGGCCCCTCCCGACATGGGGTCATCCCCCCTCCTGCCACTCCTCCTTGGCACCGCTTCAGCGTGGGAAAAAACCAGTAGAGGCCACGCCAGCTCCACCCCTCCTGCCCCGCAGCGCGGGAAACCAGTGGAAAGCCCGCGCTTTCGCACTGCCCCACTCCACCTTTCTGACGCAGCTCCCAAATTCCAGCTCCACCCCATCCCCCAGCCCCGTACAGAAGAAAAAACAAACCCCCAACATTCCCCACATAACACAAAACCATACCCAACAGAACCACCCGGAAGCAGAGCAAGAACCAGCATAAAAAACACATGTCAAAATTACAAAAACAGCAACAGCAACAACCGTAGTACACAAGACCCCGCAGCCCCCAGACCCTAGTTCGAGTCCAACTTCTCCGCCTGCACAAAGGCCCACGCCTCCTCCAGGGACTCGAAGTAGTAATGCCGGTCCTTATATGTTACCCACAGGCGCGCAGGCTGCAGCATTCCAAATTTAACCTGCCTGTTATGCAGCACTGCCTTCGTCGGTTAAACCCGGCCCGCCGCTTAGCCACCTCTGCACTCCAGTCCTGGTAGATTCGCACTACCGAATTCTCCCACTTGCTGCTCCTCTCTTTCTTGGCCCAGCGCAGCACACACTCCCGGTCACTAAATCGATGGAAATGCACCAGCACCGCCCGTGGGGTTCATTCGTCTTGGGCCTCCTGGCCAGCACTCTGTGAGCTCCCTCAAGCTCCAGGGGCAAATGGAAGGACCCCCGCCCCCATCAACTAATTCAGCATCGTGGCCACATAGGACAGAAGATCCGACCCCTCCACCAGGCCCAGGATCCTCAAATTCTTTCGCCTCGTGCGAAAGTCCAGCTCCTCCAAGCGGTCTTGCCACTTTTTGTGAAGTGCCTCGTGCATCTCCACCTTCCCCACGAGGACCACGGCCTCCTCCTCCCGATCAGCGGCCTGCTGCTGCAACTCCCGAAATGGCCACCCCCTGGGCTGTCTGGGTCTCAAACAGCTTGCTGGTAGTCGCATTCAGGGAGTCCAGCAACTCAGCCTTCAGCTCCGCAAAACAGCGCAGAAGAGCAGCTTGCTGCTCCTGCGCCCACTTCCACCAATCCTCGGGTGCTCCTCCGTCCGCCATTTTGTCTTCCTTCCCCAGCTTTTTCTGGGGAGCTGTTGCAACCTTTTTCTTTGCCCCACTCCGGGTGCGCACCATAAATTTCGGGGAATGTTCCTCCAAAAATCTTCCCCCACCGGGAATCGTCGAAACAGCGCCGTTTGGGGCCCTAAAACAGGCCCGAAAGTCCTTTGATAGCGGGAGCTGCCGAACATGCGGCTTAGCTCCGCATCACCGCAACCGGAAGTCGCTTTTGGTACTTTCTAATGAGCATCTGCAAGTTCCAGAATTATATTTTTGGGGCATCTTAGCATTTACTTAGATTAACTTCGATCATTTAAAAATACCATGATCAAGAGATGTATGGAAGTTTAATTTACAACCTGCAATAACCATTAGCTTTCAGGTTAATGTCTACAAAGGAAACTTGGCAAAATTGTAAAGAGGACAGATAGCAGGTCAGACTGTCGTATTTTCATAGGTGCATACTGGAGTTGGAAGTACGATGCAGTTCTTTTGACTAAATTGAACATTCTTGAATTACATTTTTTGCTTGGTGACATGAAGATAATTAGCAGGAAATTTGTTGGATGCTTTCACCTGTTCAATAACTCCAGTGTTTATTAATGAAGATAAACCACTTTTGGCTTCACTGAGTTTGGAATTTGTCTTGGTAACTTTTATTTCATGTGTTGTACAATTAGATTTTGCTTCATTTTTTGGAACAGGAATTTCGTCAGAAGGTGATGCTGGGAACACCATTTTTGGTGATCTGGTTGATGGGATTCATAGCTGACCTTGACATTGACTCCTGGTTAATAAAGGGACTTATGTACGGTGGGGTCTGGGCAATGGTGCAATTCCTTTCAAAGTAAGTGAATTAAGTGAAACTTGCCAACTGTTTGCATTCTTTCCTGTTTCCTCAAACATTTCTCAGTAACCCAACGTTGCTATTCTTGAGTTTTGTGTGCTACTAATACTCCTCAATTTGATTGCAATCCTTCCGAATGATCATTTGTAATGTGTACAATATATCCAGTGTGTAGAATTCTCTTGGGAGATATAGTAAGTTATATTTTGAGCTCGTGTTTCTGATTTGGTCCATGTATTCACGACCATCAGTGAATGCCCAGTTCCCAAGAATTATATATTTTTAAACAAAGTATTAAAAAAGTCACTACTCGGGCACTTCTTTTAGACTGTGGTTCAAAAAGTGATAATCTGCTGTTATCAGACTGCATCACCAGGATTCACCTTGGTCACTGAGAGAGAAAGAGATACTTACCTGCTATACGCAGTTCAGATGAGAACTATAAATCTCAAACCCAGTCCCAGGAGTCTGAGGGAACACTGGAGAAACTCAGGCCTTTCAGCTCTGAACCATTGTCCTATTTTCACAATTAACTTAAAATATTCAGTATTTATCTTTGCCATTCTCTTAATTACCTTGGCTACCTCTGTAAGATCATCCCCCAGACTGCTGGGTCAAATTAAAATTTTGAGTAAATGAGTGAGATTTGAAGTGGTGAAGCAGGCCGGGCTCTCAGGGTGTGCGTGATGCAGGCCGGGATTGCTGTGAAGCAGGACAGAGCATACAAATGAGTTTACAAATTAGGAGCAGGAGTGGGCCATTTGGCCGTTCAAGCCTGCTCCGCCATTCGATAATGGCTGAGCGATGGTGGCCTCAATTCTACATTGGCTACCCCTGATAGTCTTTGACCCCCTTATTAGTCAAAAGTCTACCTATGTCTACCTGAAAAATATCCACTGACCATACCTCCACACTCTGGGCAGTGGGTTCCAAAGACTCACAATCCTCTGAGAGAAAAACAATTATCTCCATCTTCATCTTTAATGGAAGGCTCTTTATTTTTAAACTGTGACCCCTTGGACAAGTCTCTCCCAAAAGGGGAAACATCCTTTCAGCATCCACCCTGTCAAGTCCCCTTAGGATTTTATATATTTCAATGAGACCACTTCTCATCGTTCTAAACTCAGAAGATACAAGCCTAACCTGAGCTACCTTTCCTCACATGATAATCCCAGGTATTAGTCATGTGAATCTTCTCTGACCTGCTAATGCATTTCTATCCTTTCTTAGATAAGGAGATGAATACAGTTTTCTAGATGTGGTCTCACCAAAACTTTGTACAACAGCAGCATTGCATCCCTTTCATATTTCATTCCTTTTGCAATAAACAGTAAAATTCCATTTGTTTTCCTAATCACTTCCTGTACCTGCATACTAACTTTTTGTGTTTCATATACCTGGACACCCAGATTCCTCTGCACCTCAGAGTTCCAAATCTTTCTCCATTTAAATAATAATCTCTTTTTCTATTCTTCCTGCCAAAGTGGGCAAGCGCACATTTTCTCACACTGGGCTCCATCTGCCAAATTATTGCCCACTAACTTAACCTAGCTGTATACCTTTGAAGCCTCCTTATGTCCTCTTTACAACTTATTTTCCAACCTATCTTTGTGGCATCAGCAAATTTAGCAACTCTACATCTGGTCCCTTCAACCAAGTGGTTGAGATAAATATCCACTCATTGGGCAGCACGGTAGCATAGTAGTTAACCCTGTTGCGTCACAGCTCCAGGGTCCTAGGTTCGATTCCCGGCTTGGGTCACTATCTGTGCGGAGTCTGCACGTTCTCCCAGTGTCTGCGTGAGTTTCCTCCGGGTCCTCTGGTTTCCTCCCAGAGTCCAAAGATGTGCAGGTTCTGTGGATTGGCCATGCTAAATTGCCCTTAGTGTCCAAAAAAAGGTTGGATGGGGTTGCTGGGTTACGGGGATAAAGTGGAGGTGTGGGCTTCGGTAGGGTGCTCTTTCCAAGGGCCAGTGCAAACCCGTTCTTCCTGACACTGATCCTCAGTTCAAAATCGTTGCAGGTCTGGGAGAACCGATCTACAAGTGAACTTCACTAAGAGATAACCAATACAAATATATAACCCAGAAAACTACCTTTAGTTTCTTAAGTATTGTTAAGAAACTAAAGGTAGTTTTAAGGGTTATATATTTGTACTGGTAAACATTAGAAATAAGGTATAGTTTTAAGTGTCTCTGTAATCCAACAGGCTAACTGTGGTCAGGCAGACCCCACTCTAAAATCACGTGATAGATGGCACCCAATCAAACCTCTGTGGATTTCTCCTCAAATCCCTCCAGATGATTGTTACACTGTGAGGCCACACTGGCCTCTGGCTTCCCCCATGTGTGTTTCCAAAACTCACTTTCAAAAAGAATCTTCCAAACAATGCTTTCCTCAGCTGTTTTCAGCAAGGATCCACTCCCATGATTTCCAAGTCTCCTCTGCCTTGAACTGCCACGTGCATTCACGCTTCCGCACAATCTCCCAGGTACTCAGCCACGCCAATAAACACTGCTGCTTCATAGCATGTGGTAAGGTCATTGCAGATATCTAGCTTCTCGTTTGCCAGCTTCACCAGGTCTTCACTTTTCAGCCTTGTCTTTAAATTCAATGAACAGCACTTGTTCAAATTCCATTCCTTTTGTCTCTCTGACTTCACTGGTCCCAACCGCTCTCTTTTCATTCCCTGATTTCTAGAACTGGCTGTTCTTTAGTTTCTAGGACTTAGGGGCAGCAGGGTAGCATGGTGGTTAGCATAAATGCTTCACAGCTCCAGGGTCCCAGGTTCGATTCCCGGCTGGGTCACTGTCTGTGTGGAGTCTGCACGTCCTCCCCCTGTGTGCGTGGGTTTCCTCCGGGTGCTCCGGTTTCCTCCCACAGTCCAAAGATGTGCGGGTTAGGTGGATTGGCCATGCTAAATTGCCCGTAGTGTCCTAATAAAAGTAAGGTTAAGGGGGGGTTGTTGGGTTACTGGTATAGGGTGGATACGTGGGTTTGAGTAGGGTGATCATGGCTCGGCACAACATTGAGGGCCGAAGGGCCTGTTCTGTGCTGTACTGTTCTATGTTCTATGTTTCTTCCCATTGGTCCATAGTCCTGCTTCTGTTCCTGGCCGAGCTGTTTCCACTGCAGCTGCTAAACTCCCACTGTCTTGGGTCCAGTTAAAAATTAAACTCAAAAGGCCCTTCTAACTAAAGGTGGCCCTGGTTGCTAAGCAACAGTTCAGCCCTTCTCGAAGCGCAGTTTGTTTTTCGCATCATAAACTCTTAAATCACAATATAGATACTGTTTGAAATAAAACCAAATCCCCCACACAGGCAAACACCTTTGTTTAATATGAATCTAACTAGCGTGTTATCTCTTACACAGAAACATTAAATTAAACTCCCTTTCTAATATGCAACTACACAAACATGGATCACTCAAAACTACCTCTGCTTCCTGATAATGCCAAATGAGAGATTGAGATGAAGTAGAAAAGGTATGCTTCAGGTGGATCATAACCAGGCTGTTAGTAGAAAACTGAGAGGGAAATTAAGAAAGAAAACTGGAGAAGCAATGAGAGTATGAAAAGAGACTGGCAGCTAACATAAACACAAATCCTTCTATAGGTATATAAATAGTAAAAGGGTGGTAAAAAGAGTAGTGCCGATTAGGACCAAAAAGGGGATTTACACAGGAGGCAGAGAGCATAGTTGAAATATTAAACAAATATTTTGCATTAGTCTTTACCACGGATGAAGGTGCAACCCAGATCACGATGAAAGTGCAGGTAGTTCAGACACGTAAACAGTTTAAAACTGATAAGAAGGTAGTGAATAGGCCGTCAATATTTAAACTTGATCAGGCACCAGGACCGCATGAGATGCATACAAGGATACAGAGGGAAGTGAGAATGGAAGTTGGACAAACACTGACTATTATTTTCCAATCTTCCTCAGACTCGGGTGGTGACAGATGACTGGAAAATTGAAAATGTTACACCCTTGTTCAAAAAATGATGTAAAGATAAGCCCAGCAACTACAGACCAGTCAGTTTAACATCAGTGGGTTAGCTGGGAAGGGTGCAGGGGACGACAGGGGAGTTCTAGAAATTATAATTTGGATCAAAGTTCATAGTCATTTCAGTAAATATAACTTGTTATAGCCGGTCAATCTGTTATCACTGACATACGAATTATCACAGGAAATTCAGAGCAGGATTTCGACTGTTTATTCAAGCATATGCAGCCAGTTCAACCCAATAGCTGATCCAAACTCGAGCGTTTACAGAAAAACTGCACACTCTTATACTGTGCTTCGCAAGTGTACAGACATTGTTTGCATTTCGATCTGATGTTCCACATAAAGTTTTACCAAAACAGGTACATCATGTACCAGCCACACACTTGTGCCTACACTCTTACCAGAGGCTTCTCAGATGGAATGACTACCATCCACCATCTTTATCTGGTACTAAGACAAATGTCCATTCTATCTGACTCCAAGGCTTCTTGATCGATAATGAGATCAGCTATTGCAGTCCTTGCATCTGGAGATTCTATTGACGCGTTTGTAAGTTTTATGAAAGACAACTGCTGTTAGAATGTGCTTGATGCTGATTTTTACAACAAAGAGATGTACTGACTTTAACAAAGAGATCTAACCCTTTTCTATTACTATTAATTCTTAAAACTCACTATGCAATCATATTGAAACTTCATCCTTCAGTATTACTTCCCCCTAACAAACTTAATTAAGGAAGGCCACCTCAGATTTGTTGCGGGAAATTCCGGTTTAACTCTTTTTATCCTGTCTGCTAGCTGACCTTAATGCCACTATTAGTACCTGTGTTAGTCTTTAACACTTTTATTACGACTCCCGTTCGTCTTGTGCGGAACACCTTCGCTCAGTCTGCAAGCTTGATCCCGACTTTCCATTCACTTGTTATTACAAATCACCATCTCGCTCTCATGCCCACGTTTCTGTCCTGGACCTGGCACGATGTTCCAACCCAAACTGGAGGAACAGCACATCATCACTTTACAGCCTCTGGACTTACCATTCAGTTCAACAACTTCAGACCATGAACTCTGACCTTCATTTTTATGTATTTTTTTTCCAACCCTCTTCCCTACAAGGACCTGTTCTCATGTTTTTGCTTTAACCCTTACTCTGCGATTGACATATTCTGTGCTCTGACTTGTATAGCACTATGAACACCTGCCTTAATCTTTAACACTATCATTACCAGCTACTTTATCTTGTGTCCATGACATCTTTGTCAAATGTCTCCTGAGCTCCTACCTATTCCTATCCTTCTATTTTACTCCATCCCCTCTTCAGCAGTGTGAAAGCCATCACATTTCTACCTCGCCAGCTCTGAAGATCAGTCATATGGACTCGAAACATTAACTCTGTTTTCTGTCTCCTTAGATGCTGCCAGACCTGCTAAGTTTTTCTAGCACTTTTGTTTTTAATTTGTGTTTAACCAACTTGCCTCGAGAAGTTTGATGAGGTAACTGATGATGGCAATGCTGTTAATGTGGTATACGTGAACTTCCAAAAGACATTTGATATAATGTTGCACGACAGATTGTGAGCAAAGTTAGACCTCACTGAATGCAAGGGACAGTAGCAACATGGATACAAAATAGGCTGACTAACAGGAAACAAAGTGTGAACAGCTATTTCACTCGGACCGGAGGATAGTTTATAATAGAACACCCCGATATATGTTCCTGATATAGACTAAGGACTTGGATCTTGGTGTGCTGGACACAATTTCAAAATTTTTGGATGGTATAAAATTGGTAGTATTGTGACCCATGAGAGGGATAGTGTAGAACTTCAGAAGGACACAGACAGGTTGGTGGAGTGGGCAGAGAAGTGGCCAATGTAATTTAATGCAGAAAAGTGTGAAATGATTCATTTTGGTAGGAAGAATGCAGAGAGACAATGCAGAATAAAGGGTACATTTCTAAACTGGGTGCAGGAGCAGAGGGACCGGGTGTATTCGTGCATAAATCATTGAAGTGACTGGACAAGTTGAGAGTGTAGTTAATGAAACATTAATGAGGGCAGAGAGTACAACAGCAAGGAGGTTATGTTAAACCTGTACCAAACACGAGTTTAGCCTCAGCTGGAATATTGCGTCCAGTTCTGGGCTCCATACCTTAGGAAGTATGTGAATGCATTAGAGAGTGTAGAAAAGTTTCACATAAATAGTTCCTGGGGTGAGGAACTTCAGTTGCTTATATAGATGGAAGAAGTTTGACAGAAGTATTCAAACTTGTGAGCGGTTGGGACAGAGTAGATGGGGAGAAACTGTTCCCTTAGTTGAAGGCACTGATTTAAAGTAATTGGCGAAAGAAGCAACGGCGACATGAGAAACTGGAGGTACAGGGTCACAGGACCACCACTAATTAGTTTTACAACAAGGAAAATCATTAAATGTGTAAAGTTAGATTATTATGCATTACTCCTTTACTCCTCCCTTAACGTAACAAATACACATAGATTTTAAGATTAGAATGGATTACAAAGTGCATCTCTAAATCTCTCTGTAAACGTCGGAAAGACCAAGGAACTGATCATCAACTTCCGTCACACACTCCCGTCTGTATCAATGGCTCCAAAGTGGAGATGGTCGATAGCTTTAAGTTCCTGGGGGTCACCATCACCAATAGTCTGACCTGGTCCACTCACGTTGATACAACAGTCAACAAAGCCCAACAACAAGGGCAGCACAGTGGCTCAGTGGGTTAGCACTGCGGCCTCATGGCGCCGAGGTCCCAGGTTCGATCTTGGCTCTGGGTCACTGTCCGTGTGGAGTTTGCACATTCTCCCCGTGTTTGCGTGGGTTTCGCCCCCACTACCCCAAAATGTGCAGGCTAGGTGGATTGGCCACGCTAAATTGCCTCTTAATTAGACAAAATGAATTGGGTACTCTAATTTTTAAAAAAACAAAGCCCAACAACGTCTCTACTTCCTACAGAAGCTAAAGAAATTTGGCATGTCTGCATCGACTCTCACAAACTTCTACAGATGTCCGATAAAGAGCATCCTATCCAGCTGCATCACAGCCTGGTGTGGCAACTGCTCAGTCCAAGATCGCAAGAAACTGCAGAGTGTGGTGAACTCAGCCCAACGCATCACACAAGCTTGCCACCCTCGCATTGATTCTCTATACACCTCCTGCTGCCTCAGGAAGGCAGACAGCATTGTCAGAGACCCCTCCCACCCAGTCATTGCCTTCTTCCAGATCCTTCCATAAGGCTGAAGGTATAGAAGTCTGAAGACCGCACATCCAGACATAGGAACAGCTTCTTCCCCACAGCTACAAGACTCCTCGACGACTCCCCCTTGGACTGATCTGTTCCCTGTAAGAACACTATTCACAACTCCCTATGCTGCCCGTGCTCATGTATTTGCTTTGTTTGGCCCCTTGTTCCGCACTGTAACCAATCACTGTTTGTCGATGTACCATTTGTCAATGTACTCTGTTGATTATTCTTTTTGTCTACTATGTACGTACTGTGTACGCATGTTCCCTCGGCCGCAGAAAAATACTTTTCACTGTACTTCGGTACATGTGACAATAAATCAAATCAAATCTTAAGCTACAATGGTCTCACTAATACAAAGCCCCTTTTAAACAGATTAGCTGTGGTAAAATACACACACTCTGCTCTGAAACCAGTGTCTGTGGATTTCACCTCAGAATCCTCCCAGATGATTGTCATTTGAGAGTTTACAAACTCCCCTCCCGAAAACATGCTTTAAAATCTTTGTTCACAATAATGCTTTCTATTAGTGGTTTGCATTCAAAAGTCTAGTCCAGGTTTTACAAATGACTCTTTTAAACAAAACTTCTGCTCCACATTTAACAGTAAATGCAGTCCAGGATTTTACACTAACCTCATTAGGATTTATTTGCCTTGACTGCTGTACAAACTGTTCACAAATGCTTTAACTCTAGATTTCAGAATCATACATTTGATTACCCCTGAAGTCTGCTGCCCCACCTTAAACTTAGTTACTGCAATTGACTCTTTAACACAGAACACTATGTTTACTCTTCCTTGAATTCTTTTGACTAAAACCTTTTTAACTTCATTCGTCTTAAGACATTCTCTTTGTCTCAATACCCTGTTTATCTGGACTGTAACTTGTTCCCTCAGAAACTTGCAACTTTACAATCCCCTGCCCTGTCCAGCTTCTGGCAGAGTTGAGAGATGTTCACTCCCCAGTGTCCTATCTCCAGCTGCAATATATCCAGACAAAACTAAGACATAAAAGCTTTTCGACCTTTCAAGGCCTTCAGTTGCTAAGCAAACGACTGCTACCATTTATTCTCTCTTAAGCACAATAGAAACACAGTTGGATCTTAAACAACCCCACACATACAAACACCACCATGAATCTAACACTAGGCTTTACCCTTCCTTCCACAGAAACATTAAATTAATCTCATTTAAAACTAAACCTTATTTGCAATTTAAATATAAATCCCTTAAAACTACCTTTATTTTCCTAACAAAAGGAAAATTTTGCAGGACTGTGGGAAAAGACAGGGGAGTGACACAAGGTGAATTGTGCATTCAGAGAGCAACACAGACACAATTGGTCAAATGTCCTCCATCCTTTCTGTAAACATTCCATGATCTATACATTGTGAGAGTAGCACAAGGGCTCACGGATTTAAAAAAACAAAACATAAACTTGTTTATGCCATCGCTAACATATGTCTAGGTGTTGAGGTGATGATGATAGTCAAGATGAGCAATATGCACTGTATTGACATTATTGTCTCTTTCAGATCTTTCTTTGATCACTCCATGCACAGTGCACTTCCTCTTGGAATCTACTTGGCAACAAAATTCTGGATGTATGCTACATGGTTCTTCTGGCTGTGGACTGATATCCTTTTAAAAGTCAGTTTGATCATTTCTTTCCTGTGAGTTTTTCATGTAATGGGACATGGGGAGGTGACAGGAGATGTTGTGCATTCACAACCCCCTACCACAAGTTCAAGTTGAGGAGGTGTGTTTGTCCATCCGTGTTATTTTGATATTCTGTCCAGTGTCATGACTGTTTGGAAGTAAATGGTGAAGATGTGGTTTTGTCGTGATCCCTACCCCAGTATCTGCTTACGCTTTCTATGTAACAAAGTAACTTGGAAGAGAATAGATCAAGAATTGATGTTTTGAATTGAATTCTGTATATGTAGGACAAGTTTGACACGACTGGCTATGATTGTATAATACATGTGGGAAGCACAAATTGTGGAACTAGCGGTTGTAAAGCTTCATTGTAATGGGAAGGAAGCATAAATCTTACAGCTCCAAATTTTGGCGCCTCAATCTTTAATTCCTTAACACCAAAAAACATCTTCCTGTTCTGTCCGTTCACCTCCCATTTCTTGTCAATAGTGTTGGACTCTTCTACAATTTTGGAAAATCGTGGAAATCAGACCCAGGGGTCATCAAAGCCACAGAAGAACAAAAGAAGAAGGTAAAAAGGAGTTAGTCATTTGCAGTTCCTGAACCTGTAAACCATACATTATGATCCATGAAAGCACTATCACGAGACTGAGTCATACTGAAATTGCTCCATACTTTCTTCACTGGTCATTTGAATAATATGTGTGGTCAAGGTGACAAAATATCAGTTACTGTAATTCAGATCCTGTTAAAAAGGGGCATGATTAACCTTTACAAAGGACTAAGTTCTACCTTATGTGAGAACTTTATTTTTAGAGTTGGGTTACAGTCACATCAGTATTTCTTTGTGTCTGCAGGTAGTTGCAATTGAAGTCCCAAAAGTGAACAGAATCCCTTTTAGTTTGACTCAATTCAGTTCTTTAAAACAGATATTTTTTCTTTCAACGTGCATAAAAGTAGGTTACAGCAAATAAACACCCCGGGAAATATTCTTCCCAACAATCAACTATGCAGTTTGTACAGATTTTCCTCCTTTTTCACGCCCCTCCCTCCCCATCACCCCTTCCCCTGTGACGAACAGCTCCTCAAACACGGTCACAAACATCCCCCACCTTTTCTCAAACTTGCTGAGCCCCTTATCTCATACTTTATCTTCTCTAACCGCAGGAAGTCGTACAGGTCACCCAACGAATGAAATGAAATGAAAATCGCTTATTGTCACGAGTAGACTTCAATGAAGTTACTGTGAAAAGCCCCTAGTCGCCACATTCCGGCGCCTGTCCGGGGAGGCTGGTACGGGAATCGAACCGTGCTGCTGGCTTGCTTGGTCTGTTTTAAAAGCCAGCGATTAGCTCTGTGAGCTAAACCAGCCCCAGCTAAACCAACCATGCTGCTACCCCCGGTGGATGCTGACTGCTTTAATTATTTCTTGTATAAAAGTTATCAAGCAAACCTTTGAAATACTACAAATATTTAAGCAACTTCTCGCTGTTTTGGCAGTTGTTTAAAATAAATCTGGGTAATTCATCTAATTAAAAATGTTGTCTTTGCATCTTCATTTCACTGATTGGCTGTCTCCCTAACTGGACTGTAACCTAGTCATTATATTGATACAGGAGCATCCTGCTCTGTGTTATTCCGTATGTTTTGTTTGCCACTCTTCAAACGTGAGCGTGGCAACAATATCCTTCCTTGGCTGACTTGTGAAGCTACTTTGTTTATACACGGAGGTTAGTCCATGGCATGCCTAGCTGGAGGGGGAGATTTGGCAGGTTGGTGGGGGTGGTGTTGGAAACTCAGCAACTACTTTCTGCCAGAATTGAAAAGAAGCAAACGTTTTTGAGTATAGTTTATGAGTCATTTGAAACATGATGTTACATAAAATTATATAGAATCTACAGCACATGCAGATCATTTAGCCCAATCTGTCCATGCCGGCATTCACATTCTACATGAATCTTCTTCCATCATCTTCCTTTCTGCAGCCTAACTTTAAGGGGAGACAGTAGCAGTGTCATTGGACTAATAATCCAGAGGCCCAGGCTACTGTTCTGGGGACAGGGGTTCAAACCCCACCATGACAGCTGGTGGAATTCATAGAATCCGTACAGCACAGAAGGAGGCCATTTGGCCCATTGATTCTGCACCAACCCTCTGAAAGGGTTCCAATTCTCCACCCTATCCCTGTAACTCCACCTAACCTGAAAATCCCTGGACACTTAGGGGCCAGTTGATCATGGCCAATCCACCTAACCTGCACACCTTTGGACTGTGGCAGGAAACTGGAGCATCTGGAGGAAACGCACGCAGACACAGGGAAAAACGTGCAAATTCCAGTCCTGTCAGTCATCACCTGACTTTTGGCCACTCTCTAAATTTTTATATCCTGCCCGCGTCAATGCCCACCACTGGCGGGACTGAAAATCCTAACCCATAAAACTACATTGATTGTTGTAAAAACCCATCTGGTTCACTAACATCCTTTGGCGAAGGAAATCTGCTGCCCAACATGTGACTCCAGACCCACAGCAATGTAGTTGACTCTTAATTTAGCTTGGAAATGGCATCACAAACTATTCAGTTGTAGCAATCAGGAACAGGCAATAAATACTTTTGTTATGGGCCAGGGTTTAGAAACTCCAAAGTATATTATGAAGTCCACCTAACCTACAACCTTTATGTTGAATTTGGCTAGGATGAGCACAAGAGCCTTCACTTCAGGTGTGATTCAACAGTCTTCCTAAACACTTTAATCAAAACAAGCTGTATTCTAAGAACTTAGTTAACATATAAATATAAATATACAGCAAGAATTTTTGTCAGTTACAAACATAAAGACCCCACACAGCTACAGTAATCTATGTATAACACTTAATGAATTCCCCCTTAACTGTTCCAATTCAAAAACAAAATCCCATAACCAAAATTCCCTTTTCAAGGACGTGGCCCAGCACTCTCTGCATTCTCACTTGAATGTGACAGGCTTTTCCTGAGATTTTGACCCCGTCTCACCAGCAGGTTTAAACCCTTCCGGAAAGCAAACTGTATAAGTTACCAAGGCAGGTAGCTGTAATCAATAGTTTTTTTTTACTGGAACAGATATTTAAAATGAAAATAGAGAGACAGGAAAAAAACACTTATTTTCTCTGTCTGAGTCCACATCAGCCAAATTTTAAAATGAAACTAAAACAAAACATCTCAGCCACAGCTCAACTCCACCCACATCATAATGACATCACTGAAGCCATGTGATAAGTCAAAAACCCATGATATTCCCATGATACTTGCCTTGCTAGCAGAAAGAATGAAAAACGCATCTATACCATTCATTTCAACCACTCTCTGCAGTCATGATTTCCACATTCTCACCACTCTTTGGGTGAAGATGTTTCTTCTGAATTCCCTCTTGGATTTCTTGGTGACTGTTTCGTATTGACGATCTCTAGCTGTGATTTTCACCACACAAAGGAATATTTTCTTAGTTCTACTCTGTTGGGACCTTTCATAATTTTAAAGACCTCCATTAAGTGACACCTAACCCTACCTGCCCTCAGCCTCTTCTGATATCGGCATGCTCTGCAGTTCAATATTGTCCTTGTAATTCTTCTTTGCACCTTCTCCAGTGCCTCTGCAAATATGTCGACCGGGACAGCATGCAGTACTCTTCAGTGTGGCCTAACTAAAGTTGGATACAGGTTTTCCATAACCTCCTTACTTCATAATTCAATTCCCTCTTAAATTAAAGCCGAGTGGCCTGGTGTGCTTTATTCTATTGGCTTTAATGGCATAAGCATTTTTAGCTATTTGGCAGTTGTTTTCAAAGCGGCTGTCATAATTTACCCAGAGGTGACCTGAGGAAAAGCTTTTGCTTTTACATAGGTGGTTATGATTTGGGATGTACTTCCTAATAGGAATGCTGAATACAGATTCAACAGTAACTTTCAAAGGGGAATTGGATAAATATTTGAAGGAGGAAATCGCTTTGGGACTAACTGGATTGCTTTTTGAAAGCCGATACAGAGGCGATGGGGAGAAAGGATCCAGAGGAGGTTCACAAGAATGATCCCTGGAATGAACAGCTTGTCGTAGGAGGAATGGTTGAGGACTCTGGGTCTGTATTCATTGGAGTTTAGAAGGATGAGGGGGGATCTTATTGAAACTTACAGGATACTGCGAGGCCTGGATAGAGTGGACATGGAGAGGATGTTTTCACTTGTAGGAAAAACTAGAACCAGAGGACACAATCTCAGACTAAGGGACGATCCTTTAAAACAGAGATGAGGAGGAATTTCTTTAGCCAGAAGGTGGTGAATCTGTGGAACTCTTTGCCGCAGAAGGCTGTGGAGGCCAAATCACTGAGTGTCTTTAAGACAGAAATAGATAGGTTCTTGATTAATAAGGGAACGGGGTTATAGGGAGAAAGCAGAGAATGGGGATGAGAAAAATATCAGCCATTATTGAATGACAGAGCAGACTCGATGGGCCGAGTGGCCTAATTCTGCCTCTATGTCTTATGGTCTTATGGAATGGCCTCCTTCTGTGCTGTAGTATTCAATGGTTATATAATATACCCACTTCTGCATGACCAATAGACAATTTAAAGAGACAATAGTTGTTGGAACTAGTTAAAACATTGGAACTAGGCAACTCTCTCAAAGAACTGTTACAGCCAGCACACCAGCAAAAGTGATTTTCATTCCATCAGTTCATAGAACATACAGTGCAGAAGGAGGCCATTTAGCCCATTGAGTCTGCACCGACCCACTTAAGCCCTCACTTCCACCCTATCCTCCCAACCCAATAACCCCTCCTAACCTTTTTGGTCACTAAGGCCAATCCACCTAATCTGCACGTCTTTGGACTGTGGGAGGAAACCGGAGCACCCGGAGGAAACCCACGCAGACACGGGGAGAACGTGCCGACTCCGCACAGACAGTGACCCAGCAGGGAATCGAACCTGGGACCCTGGCGCTGTGAAGCCACAGTGCTAACCACTATGCTACCATGCATGGTAGATTAATTCTGGGGGAAACTGCATTTTCTGAGCTGCGGTCCTTTGGATCAAACATTAAACTAAGGCTCCATCTGCCTCTAATGTCAATGATCCCATTGCACTATTTGAAGAAGAGTGGTGGATTTACCTTCCCCTGATGTCTTGGCTAATGTTTATCCCTCAATCAACATGATTAAAAAAGGATTATTCGAGAATGATCACATGATCTTGCTGTGCAAAATGACTGTCACATTTCCTGCATTGTAACAGTGACTACAGTTCAAAAATATACTATTGACAGCATATTCTGGGAAACAAAGGGCTGACTCACTCCCTGAGCTCCTTGAATGTTGGATGTTTCAAAGGGCTATGAGATTTGTGTCTTTTCATTCCAGTGAGTGTCAGGAGCATGGATTAAACAGTACAGAAACAGATTGTTCAGCCCAGCAGGACCATGCCAGTGTCTGTGTTCCACATGAACCTCCTCCCACCCCCTGTTCGTCTATTTTCAGCATATCCCTCTATTCCTTTCTCCTTTGTTTATCTAACACATAGGCTTTTCCTGGATATCCAGTTCTGTCAGTTTGTTAAAGTTTTGTGCTTTAATAAATGTTATAACTTCCACGCTACAGTTGGATTAGAGGATCTTCCCATTGCAGCATGAAGTTAATTCAGTCAGCAATCTCTCTTAACTTGGTTATATAGTTGGCTCAAATATATAGCTATCATATTTTAAGGCAACCACCTTAAATTGAGCACTTGCTCAAATGAAAGTAAGGTTTTAGCTCCTCCTCGTGGCTGTGTTTGGTATTATCTTAGTCACTGGGATCAAATGAGTCACAGCATGATTATAATAATATTGATCTTTATTATTGTCACAAGTAGGCTTACATTAATACTGCAATGAAGTTACTGTGAAAATCCGCTAGTCCCCACACTCCAACCCTGTTCGGGTGCACTGAGGGGAGAATTCAGAATGCCCAGAATGTCCGGTGAATAGAACATTCTGAATTCTCCCTCTGTAACCAAACTGGCACCGCAGTGTGGCGACTGGGGGCTTTATTGTCTTTTTAACACTTAATGTAGACTTACATTAACACTGCAATGAAGTTATTGTGTTGCAGTGTTAATGTAAGCCAACGTGTGACACTAATAAAGATTATTATTATTGTTAGAAAGTCATGTATCCAAATTTGCGGATGATAAAAGTTACGTGGCACTGTAGACAATCTAGATGATAGTATAAAATTGCAAGGAGATAGAATAGGTGAATGTGCAAAAGCATGGCAGATGGAATTTAATGTAAGCAAATGTGAGGGTAGCCCTTTTGAACCAAGAAAGGATAGAGCAGAGAAATTTCTAAATAGGAAGAGGCTGCCTTCAGTGGCTGTCCAAAAAGATTTGGGGGTTTCAGGTGCACAGATCCTTAAAATGCCACTAATAAGTGTGGAAAATAATCAAAAAGGCTAATGAAATGCTCGCCTTTATATCTAGAGAATTGGAATGTAAAGACACAGAGGGTATGCTGTAGCTAAATAAAACCCTGGTTAGACCCCACTCGGAGTACTGTGAACAGTTCTGGGCACCACATCTTAGGAAGGATATTTTGGCCTTGGAGAGAGTACAATGTAGGTTTACAAAAATTATACCTGGACTAGATGGGGTTAAGTTACAAGGAGAGATTACACAAAATAAGCCTGTTTTCTCTAGAATTTAGAAGTTTATGGGGTGATCTGATCAATGTATTCAAGATATTAACAGGGAAAGACAGGATAGATGAAGATAAACTATTTCCACTGGTCGGAGATTCGAAAACTAGGGGGCATAGTCTAAAAATTAATGCTAAACCGTTCAGGAGAGATGTTAGGAAGCACTTCTTCACTCGAATGGTGGTAGAGGTTTGAAACTCTCTCCCACAAACAGCAGTTGAAGCTAGATCAGTTGTTAATTTTAAATCTGAGATAGATAGATTTTTGTTAAGCAAAGATATTAAGGTATATGGGCCAAAGGCAGGCATATAGAGTTAGGGCACACATAAGCCATGATTTCGTTAAATGGGAGGACACGCTCGAGGGGCTGAATGGCCTACTCCTCCTGTTCCTATGTTCCACCCGTTGTAGCTGCCTCTGCTTGATGCTCTGGGATTCTCTCCCTAAACCTCTTCCTTTCTCCATCCCTCTCTCTGCTCGTTAATTAAAATCTATCTCTTTGGCCAAACATTTGATCATCTGTCCTAATGTCATTTCCTCTGGCTCTGAATCAGTTTTTGTTGGATTATCTTTCTGTGAAGTATATTCTGACATTTTACTGCGTTAAAAGACACTGTATATAATGAAGTTGTTGTGGCTATTTGTCATTATATGAGGTAACTTAAAATTCAAACATTGAGCAAGACATAGCTTATTTTTGCTGTTGTATTTATTCTTCTATCACAGACAATAGTGGAACTGGCTGAATCTGGGCACTTGGATCTGAGTATATTTTGCAGCACATGTTTGGTAAGATATAACCTGCTTTTTCATTTGATTTATCTCTTTCAATTTTCAGTTACCTTTCTCTATCCTCGCCTGAAATACTTACTGGGGTTTTAAAATAAGCTGACCCCAGTATTTCACATAGTACACTCCGCTTTATCAGTACACTTGTCTAATCTAAATAAATAATTACTTTGTTGTCAACTCACCAAGTTTTTATAAATTTTGTATTTAATTCTGATATTTTAAACAGGAAATCAGCTGGATATGAAATGAGTTTACGCTTTAAAATTGAACTTTTTAATCTATTACAATGTATAAACCTAGAAAACAAGTTGGTCCTTAGCAGATCAGATATGAGCATCAGAAAAGTACTGAGAATGGTGGAAATCTTAAATAGTATAAGTGGCTTTGGCTCTAGTCCTTCACTCATGCCCTATTCCAAGCTAGTGCTTCCCTCCTTAGAATGCTGTTAATATTGTGCCAGATCCTTGGGTGATTTTGCCTATTCTTCAAGGTGCAAAGGCTGGGGCAAAGAACAAAGGGGTACGGCAACAATATATGAGGCATGAGTTTACGAGTTCAAATAGCGGCTGGAGGAATTTAAAATTAATTAATAAATAAAGAAACGTAGAACATAAGAACAGATTCAGCCCTTTGAGCCTGCTCCACCATTCAGTATGATCATTGCTGATTCTCTATCTCAACGCCATATTTCTACGCTCTCTCCATATTCTTTGACGCCTTTAGTGTCTAGAAATATATCAATTTCCTTCTTGAATATATTCAATGACTGCCTCCACAGATTTCCATGGTAGAAAATGCCACAGGTTCACCACCCTCTGAGTGACAACGTCTCTCTTACCTCAGTCCTAAGTGGCCTAAATCTGGAATAAAAAGCTAGTCCATGTAATGGTGATCATGAAGTTAATGGACTGCTATAAAAATGCATCTTCACTCATGTCCTTCAGAGTAAGAAATCTGCTGCCTTTACCTGATCTGGCCTATATGGAACTCCAGACCCACAACAATTGGATTGATTATTAAATTTCTTCTGAAATGGCCAAGCAAGCCACTGAGTTGCATCCACGAAGATGGCTCTCCACCACTTTCTTGAGGAGCAAATCAGAGGTAGACAAAAACTGCTGGCCGTACGACAGACAAAAACTGCTGGCCGTGCCACTGACACTGTCCTATGAATTAATTTTTTCAAATCACCAAAAAACTATTATCAAGGATCAGTGACATGTACCCATTCAGTGACTACAAAAACATTTCCATTCCTTCGCAACACAAGTGTGCATACTCTATTTCAAAGTGGTTTTATGTTTTCTGATCAGATCCAGAAACCTGTTCGGTCCAAGCATTGCGCCGTGTGCAACAGGTGCATTGCCAAGTTCGACCATCACTGTCCATGGGTTGGTAACTGTGTGGGTAAGTCTCAGCATTCATACTGATCTTAAAGCATTTTGGGCAAATAGCCAGAGCTAATACCAATGAACCGGTAAAAGGTTAAGCAAAAGCACGATTATATAGAATGTACTTTCGAGAAACAAGCCATTTAGCCCAACTCATCTATGCTGTGGTTTGCTCCAAATGGAGGTGTGTAAAAATAATAATAGGGTAATTATATTAGGGGATTTCACCTTCTGAATAGTCATGTTGCAAAGGGTTTGGAGGGGGCAGATTTCTTGAAATGTATTCAGGAGTGCTTTTTATGTCAATATGTAGAAGGTCCAATAAGAAACAATGCAATGCTGGATCTATTTCCAGGGAAGGAAGCCAGACATGTGTTTGATGTGGCGGTGGGGGAGCATTTTATTGATAGCCACCACTACACAGTACAATTTAAGTTGGTTATGGAAAAGGAAAAAGATGATCTGCAAAAAAGTGGTTTTGGATTTGGGGGGTTTTGGGGGGGGGAAGAGTCAGATTTTGTTAAAATAAAGCAGGATCTGGCCAAAGTAGACTGGGAACAGCATCTTGTGGGAAAATCTTCAGCAGAGCAGTGGGGCAGCATTCAAAAAATAAATGGGGAGAGTACAGGCCCAACGTGGTCCCTTTAGGGTGAAATATAGGAGCAACAGAACCCTGAATGTCTAGGAATTTTCTGGACTGGATAAGAAAGAGAGGTTTTGGCAGGTGAAGTAAAATCATCATAGTCCCAGATGACCATAGGCTGCTTTCCCCTGTGAGGTGGTGGTGGTGGATCACCACACCTCAGGCGAGGGGCAAGGTTGAGAAGGTGAGGCCTTCATGAGTAATCGCAGCCGGTACAGGAATTGAACCCACGCTAATGTCGCTCTGCATCACGAACCAGCTGACCAGCCAACTGAGCTAAACTGACAGGACAAAGGGAATAAATCAATGTAGGCCTTAGTGGAGTATAAAAAATGCAGGGTGGACTTGAGAAAGCAGTTAGGAGAGCAAAGAGGAGAGATGCAAAAGCACTGGCGGGAAAGATTAGGGGGAATCCAAGATATTCTATAAGTATATTAAGGGGAAGAGGATGATCAGGAAAAGAGTAGGGCCTGTGGAGCCAGAGGACATTGGTAGGGTGTTAAACGAGTACTTCACCTCCATCTTCACTCAGGGAGAGAACTGTGAGGTTCTTCTTGAACAGTTTGTCATGGGAGTGAGGAGATTTTGGAAGTTTTGGCAGGCTTAAAAGAGGATAAATCCCCAGATCCAGATGAGTTATATCTCAGACAAGGGAGGAAATGACATGGGTTCTGACCCACATTTTTAATCCCTCTCTGGCCACAGGGAGGCGACAGAGGATTGGAGGACAGCTAATGTGATTCCACTTTTCGAGAAGGGTGGTAGAGATAAAACCAAGAAATTACAGACTAGTGAGTCTCACAACAATGGCAGGGAAACAATTGGAGAAAATTCCGAAGGAGAGAATTAATCGCCACTTGGAGAAGCAAGACTTGATCAGCGATAGTCAGCATGGCTGTCAGAGGGAGGTTGTTTGTGCCTTACAAATTTGATTGAATTTTATGAGGTGATAATCGGGTGTGTAGATGAAGGTAGTGCAGTTGATGTAGTTTATATGGATTTCAGCAAAGCCATTGACAAGGTCTCACATGGGAGATAACAAAGGTAAAAGCACATGGGATCCAAGGTAACTTTACAAATTGAATCCAAAACTGGCTTAATGGTAGGTGACAGAAGGTGGTGATAGTAGGCTGTTGGAGTGACTGGAGGCCGGTGTCAAGTGGCATACCACAGGGATCAATGTTAGGTCCCTTATTGGTCAAAATATATGTAAAAGATATAGATGAGAATGTGTGAGGAATGATGAGCAAGTTTGCAGATGAGAGGAAGATTGGCAGAGTAGTTAATGGTTAGGAAGAAGGTCTTAGATTGCAGAAAGATGTAGATGGGTTGGTTAGATAGTTATATCAGTGGCAGATGGAATTTAACTCTGAAAAGTGCGAGATGATACACTTTGGAAGGAGTAACAAGACAAGGGAGCACTCAATGATTGACAGGACACTAGTACGCTCAGACAGATAGCGGGATCTTGGGGTGCTTGTTCACAGATCCCTGAAGGCAATATGGACATGTTAATAGGGTAGTTAAGAAGGCATATGGGACACTTGCCTTTATCAGTCATGACATAGATTATAAGAGCAGGAAGGCTATTTTGGAGGTAAACAAAACTTTGGTTAGGCCATAGTACTGTAGTACTGTGTGCAATTCTGGTTACCTCCCAATAGGAAGGATGTGATTGCATTGGAGTGGGTGGAGAGGAGATTCAGCAGGATGTTGCCTGGGATGGAGTTATGAAGTGAAGTTGAATAAGTATGGGTTGTTTTCTTTAGAACAGAGAAGACTGATCTGATTGAGGTGTATAAGATTATGAGGGATATGGGCAGGGTGGTTGGGAAGCAGCTGTTCTCCTTGGCTGAAGGGTCAATAACGAGGGGGCATAATTTTAAGATACGGGTTTTAGAGGGGATTTAAAGAAAGATTTTTTCATCTTGAGGGTGGTGGGAGTCTGGAATGCACTGCCTGGGAGGATAGTAAAGGCAGGTAACCTCACAGCCTTTAAAAAGTATGTAGAGCAGGCAGCACGGTGGCACAGTGGTTAGCATTGCTGCCTACGGCGCTGAGGACCCGGGTTCGAATCCCGGCCCTGGGTCATTGTCCGTGTGGCGTTTGCATGTTCTCCCTGTGTCTGCGTGGGTTTCACCCCCACAACCCAAAGATGTGCAGGTTAGGTGGATTGGCCACGCTAAATTGCCCCTTAATTGGAAAACAAATAATTGGGTACACTAAAAAAATTTTTTTTTTTAAAGTATGTGGGTGAGCACTTGAAATGACATAACATTTGAGGCTATGAGCCAAGTTCTGGAAAGGGATTAGTGTAGATTTAGCGTTGTTTTTTTAAGTGCAGACTCGATGGGCTGAAGGGCCACTTCTGCACTGTTAACACTATGACTATAACTCTTTGAGTGTTGTCCCACCCTATTTCATCAAACCCTATCTGGAGGGATTCAGATTCTTGAGGCGCTGGGACTGGCTCTGGGGAGGTAGGACCTGCACGAACTGGATGGGTTGCACCCAGGCAGAGCTGGGACCATTGTCCTTGCAGGGACTTCTGCTCGTTTTGTTGGGGTGTATTTAAACTATTGTTGCAGGGGGCTGGGATCCCAGGAGTAGGATCAGGTAGGTTGGATGGGGTTACTGGGTTACGGGCATAGTGTGGAGATGTGGGCTTGGGTAGGGTGTTCTTTCTGAGGGCCGGTGCAGACTTGATGGGCTGAATGGCCTTCTTCTGCACTGTAAATTCTATGAGTCTATGACTGGTATTCCTTTCTCCCTCATGTGTTTATTTAACTTTCACTTGAATGCATATATTCACCGCAATCACTCCTCGTGAATTTCTCTGAATTCCTTATTGGATTCATTAGGGACTATCTTACATTTATGACCACAATACAAACGTAAAATATTGTAGGTTCTTGAGTATTGCTGAAAAAAGACATTATGTCTGAGCATTTTTTTAAATGTATTTCATGGGATGTGGGTGTCACTGGCTAGGCCAGCACTTATTGACCATCTCTAATTGTCCTTGAGTGCTGATTAGTTGGAAAGTGGACTGTTGTAAAGTTAGTGATGACTGACTGCCACTCATTGTTTGAAAATTTAAACTAGCAGCTTAAATTAGCTAGGTATTGCCCTGAGTAATGAACCGGCAAAAGGTATTCGCTTATTTTGTCCAGTTAAAACAGACGCTATGGGCAGGATTTTCTGAACGGTTTATTGGGTACGGTCTGCACCTTGCCCATTGCAACGATATTGATACTGAGCATAGATGCAAAGGTGTTGGCTTCGCGAATCGAAGACTGATGGGTCAGCAAAGAGGGAGGTAAGGAGGTTAAAATGGGGAAGGCAGGATGGGAGATGGGGCGATAGTGGGGGGGGGGGGGGGGGGGGGGTGGGTGTTGGCCATTTATAATGTATCATTTTTCGTCTGCTTTTGTTTGTTTATGAAAATGCTTTGAATAAATATTTTTTTTAAAGAAATACTCTGCAGGTCAGGAAGTTCCTGAAGAAAACGAGATTTAATGCTTCAGGATGACTTTATATTTATGACCCTTTGGTTGGAATTCCCTCCTGATAACTGGAAACGCTTTACTGATGTCAGCTCACAATTTTAAAGAAATTTGTTCAGTACACCTTCTGGAGAAAACAGCCATAATCTCTTCAATCTTCCCTGATGGCTATCAGCTCATCAAAATAGATCATTTAGCCCCTCGAACCTATCATTCATCAAGATTATGGCTGGCCTCCAAACTAACTCCATATACCTGCTTTTGGCCCATATCCGTTTAATACCTTCACACAACAGAAAACCATCAATCACTATTTTAAAATTAACAATTGATCTAGCATCAATTGTCATTTGCAGAAGAGAGTTCTTCGCCTCCACAACCCTTTGTCTGTAGGAGTGTTTCCTAATTTCACTCCTGTTAGGTCTGGTTATAATGCTTAGACTATGTCCCTCATCCTGGATTTGCTAACCAGAGAAAATAGTTTCTCTCTGTCTACCCCATCTGTTCCCCTTAATAACCTGAAAACGTTAATCAAATCATCCTCACCCTTCTAACTTCCAGGGATTTCAAGCCTAATTTGTGTAATCTTCCTCCTAATTCACAGAATCACAGAACTGTTACGGCGGAGAAGGCAGCCATTTGGCCCATTACACCTGCACCGGATCTCCAAATGAATATTATAACTTAGTGCCATTCCCCTGCCTTTTCCCTGTACCACTCTCATTGTTTCTATTCAAATAATTATCTAATGCCCTCTTGAATGCCTCGATTAACCCTGCCTCCACCGAAGTCCAGCCCCTGACTCAAATGTGAAAAACCTTTTTCTTACATCACATTCAATCCTTGTAGCACTGTGACAATATTGGTAAATATCAACAGCACGTTCCTGAAAGCCCAGGGGCGGAATTCCCCGATCCCCCGCAGGGTCGGGGAATCGCCAGGGGTCGGCTTAAATCTCGCCCCCTGCCTTGGCCGGAATTCTCCGCCACCTGGGAATCGGTGGGAGTGGGAATCACGCCCCGCCGATCGGCGTGCCCCCCCGCGGCAATTCTCCGGCCCGTGATGGGCCGAAGTCCCGCCGCTGTCAGGCCTCTCCCGCCGACGTGGTTTAAACCACCTCTGTGCCAGCGGGAGCAGGCGGCGTGAGCGGGCGGCGGGATCCTGGAAGGGGCGCGAGGTGATCGGACCCCGGGGGGGTGCCCCCACGGCGGCCTGGCCCGCGATCGGGGCCCACCGATCGGCGGGCGGGCCTGTGCCGTGGGGGCACTCTTTTTCTTCCGCCACCGCCACGGCCTCCACCATGGCGGAGGCAGAAGAGACCCCCTCCACCGCGCATGCACCGGTGGTGACGTCAGTGGCCGCTGATGCTCCGGCGCATGCGCGGACTCACGCCGACCGGCGAAGGCCTTTCGGCCAGCCCCGACGTCGGGCGGCGTGGCGCCAAAGTTCATTGGCGCCGACCGGGGGAGGGGGAGCCACTTCGGCGCGGGCCTAGCCCCTAAAGGTGCGGCGAATTCAGCACCTTTGGGGAGGCCCGACGCCAGAGTGGTTGGCGCCACTCCGCTACGCCGGGACCCCCCCCGCCTCGCCGGGTAGGGGAGAATTTCACCCCATATTTGTATTTGTTCAGGGGGCATGGGTCTTGATGGCAAGGCCAACATTTTATTGCTCATCCCTAATGCCCTTGAACCAAGTCGTTTGTTAGGCAGGTTTCAGATGGTATTTAAAAGTCAACCACATTGCTGTGGGTCTGGAGTCACGTGTTGGCCAGACCAGGTGAGGGTGGGACTTTACCTTCTCGAAAGCACATTAGTGAGCCAGATGGGTTTCTACAGCAATCGACAATAGTTCCATGGTCATCATTAGACTTTCTGTTCCAGATTTGTATTGAATTCAAATTTCACCATCTGCCATGATGGGATTTGAACCCGGATCACCAGATCCTGGGTCTCTGGATTATTAGCGCAATGACCATAATACTGCGCCACCGTCTGCTTAAAGTGTGGTGCCCAGAACTGCTCAGTGACTTCAGGTCAAACCAGAGCTTTTAGAGCTGAAGCATGACTTCTACCTATAGGTATTTGAGACTTTGAGATATGCAGGCCAGCCTTCTAGTATCTATTTTGGTTGTTTTCTGTATCTGTTCATGACATTTTAATGATCGATGTAAATGGAACCCCCATGTTTCAGTCTTTTCAATGTTTCAAGAGTATCATTTTATCTTTTTTAGGTCACATCCTGTCAATTAGAGTAGCTACTCATTATCCTTGGTGTCTCTTCCTGCCTAGACAATTTCCAAACCGGGTCAATGATTTGCCTTCAATTCCATGAGCTTCAACTATGCGAGGATTATCAGTGATGTAAATAAGAAATGGGCAAATCCTAAAAGAATTGCAGGAGTTTAAAAAGAAATCTTTGAATTCTGGTACATTCATATTAGATAGGACGCAAGTCATCAATAACTAATCAAACCGATTCAGGGGATGGCAAAGGGCGGGCATCAGCAAATTGAGGGACCTGTTTATTGGCGGGAGGTTTGCGGGCCTGGGGGAACTGGAAGATAAATTTGGCCTTCCCCAGGGGAACATGTTCAGATACCTGCAGGTAAAGGCGTTTGCTAGGCGACAGGTAGAGGGATTCCCTTTGCTGCCCTCGCAGGGGACGATGGACAGAGTGCTTTCGGGGGTGTGGGTAGGAGAGGGGAAGGTGTCTGACATCTATAAGGTAATGCAGGAGGTGGAGGAGTCGTCAGTGGAGGAGCTGAAGGCTAAATGGGAGGAGGAACTCAGGGAGCAGATAGAGGATGGGACTTGGGCGGAGGCCTTGGAGAGAGTCAACTCCTCCTCATGTGCGAGGCTTAGTCTCATCCAATTTAAGGTGCTGCACCGGGCCCATATGTCCGGGACTAGGATGAGTAGGTTCTTCGGGGGTGAGGACAGGTGCACCAGATGTTTGGGGAGTCCTGCGAACCACGCCCATATGTTCTGGGCATGCCCAGCACTGGAAGAATTCTGGAAGGGGGTGGCGGGGACGGTGTCGAGGGTGGTTGGATCCAGGGTCAAACCAGGGTGGGGACTCGCGATTTTTGGGGTTGGGGTGGAGCCGGGAGTGCAGGAGGCGAAAGAGGCCGGTGTCCTGGCCTTTGCGTCCCTAGTAGCCCGTCGAAGGATTCTGTTACAATGGAAGGATGCGAGGCCCCCAAGTGTGGAGACCTGGATCAGTGACATGGCGGGATTTATAAAATTGGAAAAGGTCAAATTTGCCCTGAGAGGATCAATACAAGGGTTCTATAAACGATGGCAGCCTTTTCTGGACTTCCTGGCTCAGAGATAGGTAACTGGGTCAATAGCAGCAGCAACCCGGGGGGGGGGGGGGGGGGGGGGTGCATTATTGTAGTGTTTATTCTGTAACTCTATAGTGTGTTAATTTGCGTTGTTGTTAAAATGCTGGGTTGTTCATGGGGATGGGGCGAATGTATATGATTGTTAATATTATTGTTATTTTTGGTATTTTACTAAGGTGCGTTATTGTTGTATAAAATCAAAATTTCTCAATAAAAATTATTTTAAAAAAAAAATAACTAATCAAACCGGAAATACTCCGCTGTGACGAGAAAAAGAGTTAATGTTTCAGGTCGATGATTTTCACCAGAATTGGAAGAATTTAGAGATGTAACAGCTTTTCATCAAGTACACGCTGTGTGCGTGGGTTTCCTCCGGGTGCTCCGGTTTCCTCCCACAGTCCAAAGATGTGCGGGTTAGGTGGATTGGCCATGCTAAATTGCCCGTAGTGTCCTAATAAAAGTAAGGTTAAGGGGGGGGGGGTTGTTGGGTTACGGGTATAGTGTGGATACGTGGGTTTGAGTAGGGTGATCATGGCTCGGCACAACATTGAGGGCCGAAGGGCCTGTTCTGTGCTGTACTGTTCTATGTTCTATATCCCTTTTGTCATTTAATTCCTCCAGCTTTCCAGCCTATCACAGACCTTCATCCTTTTGTTTTTACCCCTTTTGATTTTTATTTGTTACTTAATTAAACGGCAGTTTTTGAAGGTTATCATCTAAAATCATAAAACCGTCTGAAGTTATAGCTGAACCTTTTCCCTGTTTTCTAGGAGCGGGGAACCACAGATACTTTATTGGATATCTGTTTTTCCTATTAGGAATGATCATTTGGATGATTTATGGCTGTTTCTTATGTAAGTAAAGCATACCGACTAGAATCTGTTCTGCTTCCTATTGTTCCTGGGAGATATTTATGGCCAGTTAATTTTTTCATTTAGACTGGAGTGTCCACTGTGAGACCAACTACCCAAAAGATGGATTCTGGACGTACATCACTGAAATTGCGAGCTGCTCCCCATGGGTTTTCTGGATGTTTCTGAATAGTCTGTTTCACTTCCTGTGGGTCGCGGTGTTACTCATGTGTCAGATGTATCAGGTAAACAGGGGAACTGTTCTTTCCCTTCCCAAACTGACGGACCCTTCCTGTGTTGACAAGGCCCAGAAAATCAAACTTTGCTCTTATTTTATCGAGAGTAAATGGATTTTTTAAAAAAAAGATGATAAATGCTTCCTGTCAATTTTTCACTGTTCCAATATATGAATTTGAATTTGTCCAAAATGTTGCTGCCAGCATCTTGGCCGGGATTCTCCCCTACCCGGCGGGGCGGGGGGTCTCTGCACCTTTAGGGGCCAAGTCCTCACATTGAGGGGCTAGGCCTGCGCCGGAGTGGTTCCCACTCCGCCGACTGGCGTGAACGGCCTTTGGCGTCATGCCAGCCGGGGCCGAAAGGACAGCCGGCCGGCGTAAGTCTGCGCATGCGCTGGAGCGTCAGCGGCTGCTGGCGTCACACCGGCGCATGCGCAGGGGATGGGGTCTCTTCCGCCTCCGCCATGGTGAAGACCATGGCGAAGGCGGAAGAAAAAGAGTGCCCCCACGGCACAGGCCCGCCCGCCGATCGGTGGGCCCCGATCGCGGGCCAGGCCACCGTGGGGGCACCCCCTGGAATCAGATCCCCCCCCCCACCTCCCTCAGGACCCAGGCGCCGCCTGCTCCCACCGGTAAGGTAGGTGGTTTAATCCACCTCGGCGGGAGAGGCTTGTCAGCAGCGGGACTTCGGCCCATCGCAGGCCGGAGAATCGCCGCAGGGGGCCCGCCGACAGCCGCGGGGGGCCCGCCAACCGGCGCGATTCCCGCCCCCGCCGAATCTCCGGGGGGGGGGGGGGGGGGAAGAGAATTCGGGACACGGCGGGGGCGGGATTGACGCCGGCCCCGGGCGATTCTCCGACCCGGCGGGGGGGTCAGAGAATCCCGCCCCTTAACTTGCATCGCGGTCTAATTTACCTAACAGCCCTGTGCTTGTGGACTACACTGGTTACCAGTCCAGCAAAGCTTTAGCTTTAAAATTGTCATCCAATCCCCCCATGGCCTTATGAGGGTCTCAGTGGCCTCCTTCACTCCCACTACACTCCATGATCTCTGTCTCTGTGGGTTCCTAGTTTTAACTGTTGGACTATTATCAGCTGTGCTAAGGCCCTAAGCTCTGGAATTCCCTCCCTAAACCTTTCCACATCTCTAGCCTTCACTCCTCCTATAAGGTGCTCCTTCAAACTTAGCCTTTTTTGTTTGGCTATCCTAAGACCTCCTTGTATTAATCTGTCTCACTTCTGTTTGATGACACACCTGTGAAACAGCTTGGGGTGTTTTACTATGTGAAGAGCTGGAAAGAAATGGAAGTTGTTGCTGCTGCATGATTTTAAAAGGCTGAAACTTCTATTTAAATTTAAAGAAAAGGCCTGGGACTGGTTTCCAAATGCACAAGACTTGTAGGAATATTCATTAAAATGACGCTGCTAGGGCGGCGCAGTGGTCAGCGCTGCTGACTCGGGGCGCTGAGGGACCCGGGTTTGATCCCGGCCCCGCGCCACTGTCCATATGCAGTTTGCACATTCTCTCCGTGTCTGCGTGGGTTTCACCCTCACAACCCGAAAAGATGTGCAAGATGGGGGAATTGGCCATGTTAAATTGCCCCTTAATCGGAAAAAAAGAATTGGGTACTCTAAATTTGAAAACAAAAGACACTGCTTTGTGAAAGTAGTCACCCCTTTGAAATGTTAACTGGTTTATTTCTGATTGATGAAGATCGCTTGCCTTGGAATAACCACAAATGAAAGAATGAATGCAAGGCGCTACAAGCACTTTAAAGTTACAACAACCTCTATTGAAAGTCCCTTCAAGTAAGTAACTATGTAAATATTTCAGTGTGGTACTAACATTGATCTTCAGGTAAATTGAACTAAAATTTATACAGCCTCTTAGTGAAGAGATCAGTCAGATAAAGACTTTACGAGGAGTTTATTTAGAGATTCTTTTTACCAGGTTTCAAATAATTCCCTGCTTCCCACAATACCAAACCTGAGAGCAGGAAAGGCTGAACAGGTTGGAGATAGGAATGTGGCAACTAGGGGCTTTTCGCAGTAACTTCATTGCAGTGTTAATGTAAGCCTACTTGTCACAATAAAGATTATTATTATTACTATTATTATTAGGATCGTCAGCGAAAACATTTCCATTTGTAAGAAGTCTTACAACACCAGGTTAAAGTCCAACTGGTTTGTTTCAAACACGAGCTTTCGGAGCGCAGCTCCTTCCTCAGGTGAATGGAGAGGTATGTTCCAGAAACATTTATATAGACAAAGTCAGAGATGCTGGACAATGCTTGGAATGCGAGCATTTGCAGGTAATCAAATCATTACAGATCCAGGGAGAGAGATAATCACAGGTTAAAGAGGTGTGAATTGTCTCAAGCCAGAACAGTTGGTAGGATTTTGCAAGTCCAGGCCAGATGGTGGGGAGTGGATGTAATGAGACATGAATCCAAGATCCCTGTTGAGGCCGCACTCACGCATGCGGAACTTAGCTATAAGTTTTTGCTCGGCAATTCTGCTTTGTCGCGTGTCCTGAAGACCGCCTTGGAGAACGCTTACCCGGAGATCAGAGGCTGAATGCCCTTGACTGCTGAAGTGTTTCCCTGACTGGAAGGGAACATTCCTGCCTGGTGATTGTCGCACGATGCCCGTTTATTCGTTGTCGCAGTGTCTGCATGGTCTCGCTAATGTACCACGCTTCGGGTCATCCTTTCCTGCAGCATAAGAGGTAGACTACATTGGTCGAGTCGCACGAGTATGTGCCACGTACCTGGTGGGTGATGTTACCACGTGTAATGGTGGTATCCAAGTCGATGATCTGGCATGTCTTGCAGAGATTGCCCTGGCAGGGTTGTGTGGTGTCGTGGTCGCTGTTCTGAAGGCTGGGTAATTTGCTGCAAACAATGGGTGAGGTTGCGCGGTTGTTTGAAGGCCAGTAGTGGGGGTGTGGGGATGACCTTGGCAAGATGTTCATCTTCATTGATGATGTGTTTAAGGCTGCGAAGAAGATGTCGTAGTTTCTCCGCCCCAGGAAAGTACTGGACGACGAAGGGTACTCTGTCAGTGGTGTCCCGTGTTTGTCTTCTGAGGAGGTTGGTGCGTTTTTTTGCTGTGGCGCGTTGGAACTGTCGATCGATGAGTCGAACGCCATATCCCGTTCGTACGAGAGCATCTTTCAGCATCTGCAGGTGTCTGTTACGCTCCTCCTCGTCTGAGCAGATCCTGTGTATACGGAGGGCTTGTCCATAGGGGATGACTTCTTTAATGTGTTTCGGGTGAAAGCTGGAGAAGTGGAGCATCGTGAGGTTGTCTGTGGGCTTGCGGTAAAGCGAAGTGCTAAGGTGACCGTCCTTGATGGAGATGAGCGTAAGAATGTAACAGAATTTGGAGAATAGTCCATGGTGAGTCTGATGGTGGGATGGAATTTATTGATCTCATCGTGTAGTCGTTTCAGTGATTCTTCGCTGTGGGTCCAAAGGAAAAAAATGTCATCGATGTATCTGATGTATAACATCGGTTGCAGGTCCTGTGTGGTGAGGAAGTCTTGTTCAAACTTGTGCATGAAGATATTGGCATATTGAGGTGCAAATTTGGTCCCCATGGCTGTTCCATGGATCTGGATGAAGAATTTGTTGTCGAAGGTGAAGACGTTGTGATCTAGAATGAAGCGGATGAGTTGCAGAATTGCGTCTGGAGATTGGCAATTGTCAGTGTTGAGGACTGAGGCTGTTGCAGCAATGCCGTTGTCATGGGGGATGCTGGTGTAGAGTGCCGAGACATCCATTCTGACGAGGAATGTTCCTGGTTCAACTGGTCCATGGGTGCTGAGTTTCTGTAGGAAGTCCGTCGTGTCGCGACAGAACCTTGTACAAAATCCTACCAACTGTTCTGGCTTGAGACAATTTACACCTCTTTAACCTGTGATTATCCCTCTCCCTGGATCTGTAATGATTTGATTACCTGCAAATGCTCGCATTCCAAGCATTGTCCAGCATCTCTGACTTTGTCTATATAAATGTTTCTGGAACATACCTCACCATTCACCTGAGGAAGGAGCTGCGCTCCGAAAGCTCGTGTTTGAAACAAACCTGTTGGACTTTAACCTGGTGCTGTAAGACTTCTTACTGTGCTCACTCCAGTCCAACGCCGGCATCTCCACATCATTTCCATTTGTGGAAGAGACCAAAATTTGGGGTCATAGATATAAGACAAAATAACTAATAAATTCAACAGGGAGTTCAGGAGAAATTTATTTTCCCAGAGAGTGGTGAGATGTGGAACCCACTACTACAGGGACTGGCTGAGGTGAATAGAAGAGATATGATATGGAGATGCCAGCGTTGGACTGGGGTGAGCACAGTAAGCAGTCTTACAACACCAGTTAAAAGTCCAACATGTTTGTTTCAAACACTAGCTTTCGGAGCACTGCTCCTTCCTCAGGTGAATGAAGAGATATATTTGAGGGGAATCTAGATTTGAGGGGAAACTAGATGAACACATGAGGAAGAAAGAACTATGAGGACATGTGGATGGGGTGAGACGAGACTTGAGGGGAACATAAATGCAAATATGGAATGTTTGACCAAATGTGCTGTCAATTCTAAGCAATTGTGATTCATTCAGGTGATTGAATTGTTTTTTTTCTCTCTGTTTTTCTCCCCCTCCACCAGCCATGGTTGCGTGAGGAATATAATAGACTTCTTCGAATTTAGATGTTTTGGTCTCTTTCGCCCTGTGATGGTGGACTGGACACATCAGTATACAATAGACTATGATCAGTCATCAGGCAGCGGCTATCAGCTTGTGTAGTGGGATCCAAACCCACAGGGTGAATCAACTTCACCGTCAACCCTTTGAACTGGTGCCTGACACATTTCCTTCATTTCCTTCTCCAGTATCTACAATGCAAATGTATTGCTGAGGGGAGGTGACATCCTCTGGATCCGTCACAGTCAGAAATTAAACAGGGACAGTTTTGCTGCCTGTTTCTTTTCCCCATTATGATCAAACTGTGATATAAGCGGATGGCCGAATGGGACCCTTTTGCAGACTGCTTTTCAAAGAAATTAGTTTTTAACATATCATTATGTTTAGCTCTGATTTCAGTGTCAGAGAAACAATGAGGCATGAATTCTGGAACCCTGATTCTGACCCATTTGTTTGGTTGCTCCAAATCACATGCAGAAATGTGTTTCAATTGTGCTGCTTGTTGAGCATTATTTACATGGTACTTTAAATTTCATAGCAGAATGTCAGAAACCGCTCATCCAAGGTTGTGTGCAGAGGTGTCTAAAATCCTTTTGTATCAGCTGTTCGTTTATTCTAAATACTTTCTTTTTCTCTTTTAATCATGATGTTAAAGAATGAATCAATTTCCAACTTGCATTTCTAGATAAGTAGGTGTTAATAATCGTTCACAGGAAAATCATGAGCTTGAACCCCATCACTGTCAGTCTTACCCACTTGGGTGGGTTTGCACAATTCTGAAGCAGACTGTGCAGCAATGAGCATCAGAACTATACATTTTGATTGGGAGGTAGAGAGAGAAAAAGCTTGCATCATCCATCTCACCTCACTCGGACAGCGTCTTCTGCAGGTTGATCACAGATCTGGAGTACCAGCCACAGTGTGATGTCTGCCATCCTGCCTGAATGGCGCAGGGTGGCAAGTAGGTCTCACTGGAGAAAAAACCCTGCGTCTTAGGGAAGAAAGGAAGATCTCAACTCAAATATACCGTAATTCATTCTTACAGCCTTTTGGTTTTAAACACAGTTGGCTATCTACTGCTTTCTGGAGACTAACACTTACAGACAGTTGAAAGTTCGGTATGGTAACAAGCTCAAGAAACCTGTGCAAAATGCTTTAAATCAGCTCGTCGAGCCAGTGTAAAGGTTGGTTGTATCTGTACATAAATTATTTATCAACTAGTTTTACCAGTGCATAATTTTGTCAGTGTTAGTTTGGAGCTATTAACTTGACTTTCAACTCCATGAGAAAAAAAGTTAGGAATGTAGTTCATTTGCTTCTGGTGGTGCTGCTGCTGTTGATAACTAATCAACCATTGAATTCACTGCATGTCTGATGCTTGGCAAAAAATAAATTTTTAAAATGGCAGCTCCCTAGACTGTAGGACATAAAACATCACAACAGCTTACAGTGAAGTGTTATTTCAGCTTCTTCCCCTTAGCAGGAAGATCAGTGAATTTGTAAATAGTGGGTGTCCTGTGTTTGCAAAGTACAATAATTTCCAATAGCTGTTTTATTTTGTAGTGGAAGGCACACATAGTTCGTTCGCGGTGTAACAGATATCAAGACTTGCAGTATTGTAATATTAGTCAATTTGAATGTCTTATCAGTTTTTTTTTTAAAAGCAAGAAAACTTTCTCTCTGACAGTTTGGAGCATATTGCAAGTTTGTGCTCACATGGGATAATAACATCACATCGCCACGGTTCTTGAGTGTGAAATTTGTCTGAGAGGTAGGACTGCGGCAGACGGCCCATTTTTACACTCTGCTTGATCAACAGCACTGAAAATGAGGACCAGGCAGGAATTAAAACCGGTTCAGTGCGAGGTTACAGATATGCTTTGCACCAACTCCTCTTTAAAGTTTGACACACTGGTATTTATCATCATGACTTTTCCTTTGTACTTTGACTTTGAAAAGCCTGTTATTTACCCTCACTTTAAATTCTGTGATCACCACCCCAGACCAGTTTTTTTTTGTTGTGTGCGTGTCTAAGTTTCATACTTGCAAGTAATTTAGTTTTACATTTCACTAGTAACCAGGAGACACTACATTCAGCAAATTGTGAATATTGTTCTGTTTTTGTATGACATTATTTATAACTGTGCCAAGTGTTTTGTTTTGCTACTATCCAGACCTTTATGTACAATGTGGAGAACAAAATATAGGACTGTAATATTAAAAAAGCTGGCTGTTCTTCCAATGGTTGAATCAGTTTGTCAAATTTTGTAAATTATTGAACTAATAAACCAGCTGTATCTAGTCATTCATCGCTATTGAACATGCCTTTCTGCCCGCAAGCTGCTTTTTTAGTGACTGCAGTAAGTTGCTGATTTGGATTTGTTTATTGTCACATGTACCGAGGTACAGTGAAAAGTATTTTTCTGTGAGTAGCTCAAACAGGTCATTGAGTACATGAAAATAAAATAAAAAGGCACAATTTAGCATGGTCAATCCACCTAACCTGCACACCTTTGGACTGTGGGAAGAAACCAGAGCACCCGGAGGCACACACACATACATGGGGAGAATTTGCAAACTCCACACAGTCACCCAAAGTCAGAAACAAACCAGGGTTCCTAATGCTGTGCGCAATTGTGCCACCGTGTCACCCAATAGAAGCTGTGAATAAATGGTCAATGGATGTTTTTTAGGCTGGAGGAAGAGTTGGAGTGGTGTTCTTCAGTGGTCGGTATTGGAACCCTTGCTTTTCCTGATATGTATTAATGATCTGGATCTTGGTGTGTAGAGGACAATTTCAAAGTTTGTGGGTGACACAAACCTGGAAGTATTGTAACCTACGTGGAGAACAGTTTGGAACTTCAAAAGGACAGACAAAGTGGACAGATAGGTGGCTGATATGGAGAAGTGTGAGATAATGTGTTTCGGTTGAAAGAACATGGCGAGACAATACAAAATAAGCGATAAAATTCTTAAAGGGGTGCAGGAGCAGAGGAACCTGGGTGTATATGTGCAAAGATCATTGAAGGTGGCAGAACAGCTGGAGAGAGCATTTAATAAAGCAGGTAGGATTCTGGCCTTTATCAATGGGGGCATACAGCAAGGAGGATGTGCTGAGCTGATAAAGAACATTAATTGGACCTCAGCTTGACTATTGTGTAGAGTTCTGGGTGCCACACTTTAGGAAGGATGCGAATGTATTGGAGAGAGTGTAGAACTGGTTTACAAGAATAGTTCCAAGGATGTGGAACTTCAGTTAAGAGGATAGATTGGAGAGGTTGGGACCGATCACCTTGGAGAGAACAAGGTTAAGAGGAGATTTGATGGACATGTTCAAAATCATGAGGGGGCTGGACAGGGTAGAACAAAATTATTCCCTTATTCGGTCTACAAAATCATGAGGGGCATGGACAGAGTGGATAGTCAGAGGCTTTTCCCCAGGGTAGTTGGGTCAATTACTAGGGGGCACAGGTTTAAGGTGCGAGGGGCAAGGTTTAGAGGAGATGTACGAGGCAAGTTTTTTTTACACAGAGGTAGTGGGTGCCTGGAACTCGCTGCCGGAGGAGGTGGTGGAAGCAGGGACGATAATGACATTTAAGGGGCATTTTGACAAATACACGAATAGGATGGGAATAGAGGGATGCGGACCCAGGCAGTGTCGAAGATTTTAGTTTAGATGGGCAGCATGGTCGGCACGGGCTTGGAGGGCCGAAGGGCCTGTTCCTGTGCTGTACTTTTCTTTGTTCTTTGACAGGAAAAACTGTTCCCTCTCGTAACAGGATCAGAGCACAGATTTAAAAGAAGCAGATGTGATGTGACAAAAACCTTTTCCACATAACGAGTGGTTTGGGTTTGGAATGCACTGCTTGGAAATGTGGTGGAGGCAGGTTCAATTGCGGAATTTAAGAGGGCATTAGATGATTATTTGAATAGAAAATGTGTAGGGGCTTGGGGAAAAGGCGGGGGAATGGCACTAAGTTATGATGTTCGTTTGGAGAGTCAGTACAGACACAAATGGCCTTCTGTGCCATAACAATTCTGAGAAATACAAGGATGATTCTAACACTGCAATGTTGTTAATGGGTTGTTTTAAAAAACATGCCTCAGTGTTATGATGGGCTATACTATTTGCAAATGCAACCGCAGACTCTCATAACTTGAGGAACCATACATGTTTATAACAATAGAAAGACCCACGAGTTCTATATTGGCTCCTTGTCAAAACTATTTCCACTATCCTGATCTCCCCTCTGCTTTTAATGTTTATCCACTTTGCCCTTCGACCGCCTCATCCACTTGTCAGCCTCGTGCATACATGTTCTGATAAACTTTCTCCCCTCAATGTGTCCATTTTAAATTGATAACTGGTTATTACTGACTCTGTAAACAGAGGACATTGTTGATCCCGCCTCACCCTATATTAATTTAAAAGCCTTTATTAAATCTGCTCTTCATCTTGTCTGCTTCAGTGGAAATAATCCCGGTAGCTACTCCATTTCTCAGCCTTTCACTGATCCTGTCAATTCCCTTATTCGGGCATTCTGTCTCTCTCCCTGGAAGTTCTCCAAGTCACACACTGGCCTGGAAATATATTGCTGTTCCTTCACTGTCGTTGTGTTTAAATCCTGGAATTCCTTCCCTAACAGCACTGGCTGTATCTACACCGAGTGGACTGCAGTGCTTTAAGGCAGATCACAAGCCCCTTCTCAAGGACAATTAGGGATGGGGGACAATAAATGTTGGCCTAGCCGGTGATGGTAAAATTAATTGTAATGATTTGTTGCTGTGTAAATAAATGCCTCTGAACATCTTCCCTATCATTTCATAATCTATTGATGTGGGGACTGGTTTAACTCAAAAACGTCCCCATGATTATCTAGATATGATTAACTTTTTTTCTAATCCACTTGCATATCTTGATATATTGCTGTAATTTTTCAGGGTGTTAGAAATTTCAAAACCGAGTAACAGCTTTTTGAATGTGAGGAATGATTCTGGGACATTGACAGAAGTCAAGATTCAGATAAACAAGGAACTCCTTGAATGGCAAGGTTGGCTCCTTTATATTATAAATAGCCAGAATAATTCTAGTTGGATGGCAGAATATGAAGACATTCACAACAATTAGGTGATTAACACCACACAACCTTTATTGCTTCACACAACAACATTGTAGATGCCACAGAAATATAATTGCTTCAATTAACCCCCGGTAAACTGAAGAGGTGCCATATTTAGAATAAACTTAACTTTTAAAAATTAGTTCTCTGTACTGTATCCATCTGGTTCTGCTGTAATTTCTCATAACTACCTATCCAAAGGGCCTGAAACATGATGCTGTGAACAGCTGGATAATTAGATCTTGAGCTTTAGGAAAGGAGGGGCTATTACTGCGTGTATACAAGGCCACCGGCACCTTGACCAAATCCAAATCCTTTAGGCCCAAAGTTCTTGGCATAGCAACCTGCAATGGGGAGAGAGACAATCCACTGTCAATCTAGAATGTTAAAGGAGAACTACAACTGAATTGTAACAATCAACTTGACAGAACTCCGCTTGAAACTTTTATAAAGGCCGACTGATTCACTTCAAAGGAGGGAACATCTCAACTCAATCCAACCTACAGCCAGCCTCCATTCCACACAGTCTTTAACTAAAAGGTCCCCGAGATAACAATGAAGGGTAATAAATGCTGCCTAGTTGATGTTATCTACATCTCAAGAATTGTGAAATGAATGCAGTACTAGAGCTAAATACAAGAGGTAACAGTGCCTAGTATCTCTGCCTGCCAATGAATAAGGCCCTAAGATCAAAAACAGAAGTTTTCCATGAGTGACGGGAATGTAAGGTTTTCTGCAGACACAGCAATTCGCTGAGGGTAACCACCAATCAAAAACCTCTAGTGCTTTCGTTGTTGGGACAACACTATGTGTGCCAACCATTCATAAGAAGTCCAGATCGGTTGGACTGCTCTCACCTGGTTCCATCCTTATCTGTCTCGTCATATCCACAAAAAAGCAATGGCTTCTCTTCCTGCTCCCATCCTGTTACCTCTTGTGGCCCCAAGGATTAGTCCTTGACCCCTTCCTATTTTTCATCTACATACCGTCCCTCGGTGCCATCATCAACATTTTCACAGGTACAGAGGATACCCAGCTCTACCTCACCATTACCTCTCTCAACTCCTCCACGTTTACTAAATTATCAGATTGCTTATCCGACATCCAGCACTGGACAAGTCAGAAATGTCTTCCAATTAAATATTGGGCAGATTGAAGTCATTATCAGCACCTGCTCCAAACTCATTTCCCAAGCTACCATGCCTATCCCTCTCCTTGGCAGTAGCCTGATATTTGCCAATCTGTTCACACAACCTTGGTGTCATAATTGATCCCGAGATGACCTGGTCCTCGTATGCATACTATTATCAAGACCACCTATTTCTACCTCCATAACATCACCTGATTTTGGTGCAGTGCCAGCTCATCTGCTATTCATCCATGCCTTCATTACCTCTAGATTCAACTATTCCAATTCACTCCTGGCCGGTCTCCCACATTCTACCCTCTGTAAACTTCAGGTCATCCAATACTCTGCTGCACAAGTCCCAACTTGCAATTACATTCATCCATCTCTTCCCCCCTGCGCTCACTGACCAACACTGGCTCCCAGTCAAGCAATGTCATCGTCGTTGAAGTGAGCTTGACCATCAGCCAACAAACATCACACAAACAGCTGAATGGAGGTGAAAATAAGAAATCTGAAGAGAAGAAGATTTAGTAGATTAAAGTGGAGGCCAAGGTAAGGATCAAAGGTAATCAATGCTCAGAGAACAAATTGAGTTATAAAATAAAATAACTTTTAAAAACAGAGTGACACCTATAAAAGACAAATTAAGTTGCCTGTGTAGCAATGCAAAGAGCACCCAAATTACATGGAGTGGAACGGGAGACAATAATCTACGATGAGGAAACACTGAAACATGGCCACAACTAAATATCACATGAGAATGAAAGAATCAGGGAGACCGAGGAGGGTGGGTACTGGACTAGTCACATAACAATGGCGACCGGAAAAGGTACATGACTAGCAGAACATTAGAAGCAGAATTCACCTGGATTGATCACAATAACAGCAGTGGAAATAGTGGAAAGGAGGTGGAGGAAACAATACAGAAGCAAAGTGGGTACAGGACATAGAAATCACAGGAAATTTTAACTACCTCCAAATAAAACTGGCAGAAAGGGGTAGAGGTTTTCCAATGTGTGCAGGACTGCATTTTACTCGTGTGTAATAAGAACAATAAGAGGGAGCACTGCTGGATCTAGAAATGGGAACTGAACCGTAGAAGAGAAGAAGTGAAGGGGGAATGTCGAGATCATATGTTTTCAGATAAATATTTGGCAAGGACATGAGCAGCACTCAGATCAGAGTAATAAATTGGAAGTAAGCTGATTGGAACTAGAGAAGTACAATGAAAATCATATAGAAGAATTAATAAAATTCAGGAGAAACATATCCTACTAAAAAGAACAAACCAGCCAGTAACCACACACTCAGGGGCCCAGTTTAGCTCACTTTGGTTAGGCAGCTGGTTTGTGATGCAGAGCGAGGCCAGCAGCACCGGTTCAATTCCCGTACCAGCCGAGGTAATAAATTGGAAGTAAGCCGATTTTAAGGGGATTGGAACTAGAGACACCTTATAGGGCGCCGGTTCAATTCCCGTACCAGCCGAGGTTATTCATGAAGGCCCCGCCTTCTCAATCCTGCTCCTCACCCGAGGTGTGGTGATCCTCAGGTTAAATCACCACCAATCAGCTCTCCCCCTCAAAAGGGGAAAGAAGCCTATGGCCACCTGCCACTATGGTGACATTATAATCACATAACATGGGAAGAATAAAGAAGGATAAGAAAGAATAGGCAGTAGTCAGGTATATAGACAAATGGGATAGTAATGAAAAGGAATATGAAACAGTAAAGGATTAAAAACAAACAATTATAAAGTCAAAGAGAAACAATTAAATTAAGGAATTTAAAGAATATTCTACAGACACAAGTGATAAAACTTCAGTTTAGGGACAGGATTCTTACATGATGCGATAAATTCACAGGCAACAACATAGCAGAAATATTCAATAGTTACTTTGTCGAGGAGACTAAATGGTGGAAATGTCATGAGAAGAGATCAAAGAATATATATAAATATTTAAAACAGAAAACAGATCATTGATAAAACCCCTGGTCCAGATAGATTGTGTGAACATATTTTGAAAGAAATTAGGGAAGACAGCAATGTATCTAACAATATATTGTAAAAGGGAATTATGCCTGACAACTAATGTATATTTAAAAAGGGGAGATGGAAGAAGTGCAAAGAACAGTTGAGGTGCCAGCTTAATGTCAAGAGTAGGAAAGATATTAGAATTCTTTCCAAAATATGAAATAAAAGAAAACCCTAGAGACAAATTATAATCCACTGAATCCCTACCATGCAGAAGTAGGCCATTCGGCCTATCAAGGCTGCACCGACCATCTGAAAAAGCACTCTACCCCGGCTCACTCTCCTGCCCTATCCCTGTAACCCCACCTAACCTGCACATCTTTGGTCTGTGGGAGGAAAAACCAACCCAGACAGGGGGACAATATGCAATCTCAACACAGACTGTCACCCAAGGCCAGAATTGAACCTGGGCCGCTGGTGCTGTGAGGCAGCAGTGCTAACCACTGTGCCAGCGTGCATTAAGAGTAAACACAGATTTCAAAAAGGGAAAATCTTGCTCGACTGATCGATTGAATTATTTAGGGAAGTAACAGAAAGAGTAGACAATAGTAATCATGCTCGACTGACTTTATCACTTGTGTCTGTAGAATAATTTCTTTCAAAATATGTTCACACAATCTATCTGGACCAGGGGTTTTATCCTCGTTTTATCAATTACCTGTTTTCTGTAGATGTAATACAATTGGATTTCCAATAATCGTGATTTGATGGACTTTATAGTTTATAGAAATAGAAAGGAATGACAGGATTCCACACAGCAAGGAGGGGAAACCATTAATGAACATCTCTCCATCTCCTCTGGCCTGAAAGTATTAGCACAGAAACTCACTGACCGATGTCTGTCTATCTCAGCTTTAAATACAAGACCATAAGAAATAAGAGGAACAGGAATGGACTGTTTGGGCCCTCCAGCCTGCTCTGCCATTCAATAGGATCAGGGCTGATCGGACATTCCTCACGTCCACTTTCCTGCCCTTTCATTGAAACCCTGGATCCACTTACTGATCAAGAATCGGTCTAAATGCCAATGTTCATGTACCACACTGACCACCTCACATCTCATTTCCTTGGGATGTGGGTGTCACTGGTTAGGCCACCATTTATTTCACATTCTTCATTGCCCTTGAGCAGGTATAGTCCACATGCTGTTGGTTCACAACAGTGTTGTTAGGGAGATAGTTCCAGCATGTTGATCCAGTGATAGTGAAAGGACAATCATATCGATCCATGTCATGCCTAGGCGAGGAACTTGAAGGGGGTGGCGTTTCCATCCATCTGTTGCCCTTGTTCGTCTAGGTGGTTGGGGTTGTGGATTTGGAAAGGGCGATGATAAGAATTGGGGAAAATTCTGTCCATGTGGAGTTTGCACATTCTCTCCGTGTCTGCGTGGGTCTCACCCCCACAAACCCAAAGAAGTACAAGGTAGGTAGATTGGCCAAGCTAACATTGCCCCTTAATTGGAAAGGAAGGAATTGGGTACTCTAAATTTACTTTTTTTTTTAAAAGAAAATTGGGGAAAATTAAGATTTAAAATATTAAATTGCAATAAAATGAAAAAGTTGAATTGATAAGCCAGCTGTCCAAAATGGTTTTTGACATGTTAATTAGCATACCAGTAAGAAAAACAAGTTTACCCATCTGACTAGGGAAAACAATGGGGTGTAGAAGAGGTAGCTTAAAAGTGGAGAGATAAAGAAATCTGACATGTGGGAGGCTTTCAAGTGTCAGTTGAAAGGAATTCAGGACTGACATGTTCCTGTGAGGAAGAAGGATAAATACGGCAAATTTCGGGACCCTTGGATAACGAGAGATATTGTAGGCCTCGTCAAAAAGAAAAAGGAGGCATTTGTCAAGGCTAGAAGGCTGGGAACAGACGAAGCCTGTGTGGAATATAAGGAAAGTAGGAAGGAACTTAAGCAAGGAGTCAGGAGGGCTAGAAGGGGGTCACAAAAAGTAATTGGCAAATAGGTTTACGGAAAATCCCAAGGCTTTTAAAACGTACATAAAAAGCAAGAGGGTAGCCAGGGAAAGGGTTGGCTCACTGAAGGATAGGCAAGGGAATCTATGTGTGGAGCTGGAGGAAATGGGCAAGGTACTAAATGAATACTTTGCATCAGTATTCACCAAAGAGAAGGAATTGGTGGATGTTGAGTCTGGAGAAGGGTGTGTAGATAGCCTGGTTCACATTGAGATCCAAAAAGACGAGGTGTTGGGAGTCTTGAAAAATATTAAGGTAGATAAGTCCCATGGGCTTGATGCGATCTACCCCAGAATACTGAAGGAGGCTAGAGAGGAAATTGCTGAGGCCTTGACAGAAATCTTTGGATCCTCACTGTCTTCAGGTGATGTCCCGGAGGACTGGAGAATAGCCAATGTTGTTCCTTTGTTTAAGAAGGGTAGGAAGGATAATCCAGGGAACTACAGGCTGATGAGCCTTACATCAGTGGTAGGGAAAATTACTGGAGAGAATTCTTCGAGACAGGATATACTCCCATTTGGAAGCAAATGGACGTATTAGTGAGAAGCGGCATGGGTTTTGTGAAGGGGAGGTCGTGTCTACTAACTTGAGAGTTTTTTGAAGAGGTCACAAAGATGATCGATGCAGGTAGGGCACTGGATGTTGTCTATATGGACTTCAGTAAGGCCTTTGACAAGGTCCCTCATGGTAGACTGGTACAAAAGGTGAAGTCACATGGGATCAGGGGTGAACTGGCAAGTTGGATACAGAACTGGCTAGGTCATAGAAGGCAGAGAGTAGCAATGGAAGGGTGCTTTCCTGATTGGAGGGCTGTGACTAGTGATGTTCCGCAGGGATCAGTGCTGGGACCTTTGCTGTTCATAGTATATATAAATGATTTGGAGGAAAATGTAACTGGTCTGATTAGTAAGTTTGCGGATGACACAAAGGTTGGTGGAGTTGCGAATAGCGATGAGGACTGTCAGAGGATACAGCAGGATTTAGATCGTTTGGAGACTTGGGCGGAGAGATGGCAGATGGAGTTTAATCTGGACAAATGTCAGGTATTGCATTTTGGAAGGTCTAATGCAGGTAGGGAATATACAGTGAATGGTAGAACCCTCAAGAGTATTGAAAGTCAGAGAGATCTAGGTGTACAGGTCCACAGGTCACTGAAAGGGGCAACACAGGTGGAGAAGGTAGTCAAGAAGGCATACGGCATTCTTGCCTTCATTGGCCGGGGCATTGAGTATAAGAATTGGCAAGATATGTTGCAGCTGCATAGAACCTTAGTTAGGCCACACTTGGAGTATAGTGTTCAATTCTGGTCACCACACTACCAGAAGGATGTGGAGGCTTTAGAGAGGGTGCAGAAGAGATTTACCAGCATGTTGCCTGATATGGAGGGCATTAGCTATGAGGAGCGGTTGAATAAACACGGTTTGTTCTCACTGGAACGACGGAGGTTGAGGGGCGACCTGATAGAGGTTTGCAAAATTATGAGGGGCATAGACAGAGTGGATAGTCAGAGGCTTTTCCCCAGGGTAGAGGGGTCAATTACTAGGGGGCATAGGTTTAAGATGTGAGGTGTAAGGTATAGAGTAGATATACGAGACAAGTTTATTTTAAACACAGAGTGTAGTGGGTGCCTGGAACTCGCTGCAGGAGGAAGTGGTGGAAGTAGGGACGATAGTGACATTTAAGGGGCATCTTGACAAATACATGAAAAGGATGGGAATTGAGGGATACGAACCCAGGAAGTGTAGAAGATTGTAGTTTAGTCGGGCAGCATGGTCAGCACAAGCTTGGAAGGCCGAAGGGCCTATTCCTGTGCTGTACTTTTCTTTGTTCTTATAGCAATGCATGATGTAGATGTGGGTGAATCAGTTCGAATATAACAACATCTAGATAGGTTAAGTCCAGCAAAGTTATCACAAAGTTATCACAAGTACAGAAGGAAATTGGATATATACTCCAAAATGACATTGCTGAATTGAGATCTAGTGATTGGAGCTTACCTATCATAATGAAGATGAAGCTGAAGCCAGTAGAAACATAACAACATTGTGTGGCCTACAGGAAAGTGAATGTCGTCACCAAGAGGAATTTTGTTTCCAATACCCTGGTTGGGGGATTTAATTGAAAGAGCTGGACAGTCTAAATTCATTACAAAATAGACTTGCTAAAGGGATATTGATAAGTACCTTTGTCTGAGAGGGCAAAGAAACTCTCAGCATTCATGACGCCAAACACACTTTACCCATTTAAAGTTATGCCATTCGGGATGAAGAACGCACCTGCAAAATTTCAGAGACTAACCAATAAAGCCATTCAGGGACTGAGTCACTGTGCAGTGTACATTGACGATTTAGTCGTGTCTAGTCGAAGTTGGGAAGAATATCTGCAACATCTAAAAGGACTGTTTGAACAATTGAAAGAAGCTAATCTAGTCATGAATTTAGCAAAAGTGTATTTCCTAAAGTTCAAATTTCATATTTAGGAAATATCATTGGACATGATCAGATGGCTCCATGAGATGCAAAAATACAGGCCATTTGGGATTTTCCACACCCTACAACAAGAAAATAAATGTTACGATTTCTGGGAATGAGTGGATTTTACCCTAAGATTGTGGCGAACCTTAGCAGTGAGCACCATGAACAGAACGCTTGAAAAAGAACAAGAAATTTAACTGGATAGGGAACTGCCAAACTGCACTCCAACATTTAAAAACTGTTCACAACAGCACCAATGCTAGCCACACCAAAAGTATGACAAACATTTTTTTTTTAAATTCAGACTTGCCAATTAATTTTTCCAATTAAGGGACGATTTAGCGTGGCCAACCCACCCACCCTGCACATCTTTGGGTTTGAGGGCGAAACCCACGCAAACACGGGGAGAATGTGCAAACTCCACACATACAGTGACCCAGGGCCGGAATTGAATGACAAACAATTTAAACTGGCTGTGGATGCTAGTGACATTGGTGGGGGAGCCATTTTGTTATAGGAAGGTGGCCTTGGAATTGAGAAGCATATGGGAGGGAAATTAAGTGGAGGAAATCAGTATTAGTAGGGGAATTATGCTGGGGAAATTGACGGGATTAAAGGCCAATAAATCCGCAGGATCTGATCATCTACATCTCAGAATATTTAAGAAAGTAGTCCTAGAAATAGTAGATGCATTGGTGGTCATCTTCCAGGATTTTATAGACTCTGAGACAGTTCCTACAGATTGGAGGGCAGCTAACGTAACTCCACTATTAAAAAGGGAGGTAGAGAGAAAACAGCCTGATGTCGGTAATAGAGAAAATACTGGAGTCCATTATGAAAGATTTAACAGCAGAACACTGGGGCTGGTTTAGCACAGTGGGCTAAATAGCTGACTTTTAAAGCAGACCAAGGCAGGCCAGCAGCGCGGGTTCAATTCCCGTACCAGCACCAGAATGTGGCGACTAGGGGCTTTTCACAGTAACTTCATTTGAAGCCTACTTGTGACAATAAACGATATTCATTCATTCATATTCACTTGAAAAACAGTGGCAGAACTGAACAGAGTCAGCAAGGATTTATGAAAGAGAAATCATGCTTGACAAATCTACTGAAATTCTTTGAGAATATAATGAGTAGAGTTGATGAGGGGGAGCCAGCAGATGTGATTTATTTGGACTTTCAGAAGGCTTTCAACTAAGTCCCACATAAAATATGAAATTAAAGCACATGGGATTGGGGCAGTGTCTTGAGATTGGCAGAAAACTGGTTGGTGGATAGGAGACAAAAAGAGTAGGAATAAACGGGTCTTTTTTCAAATGGCAGGCAGTGATTAGTGGGGTACTATGGGGATCAGTGCTAGGACCCCAGCTATTCACAATAGCTATTAATGATCACTTTAACTCTGTGCCCTCTCGTTCTCAATCTTTTTTTTGGAGTGGGACAGTTTCTCCGTCTACTCTGTCTAGCTCCCTCATGATTTTGAACATCTCTATTAAATCTCCTCTTGCTTCTCTCCAAAGAGAACAGTCCCAACCTCTCCAATATATCCTCCTAACTGTAGTTTCGCATCCTTGGCACCATCCCTGTGAACCCCTTCTGCACTCTCTCCAATGTGTTCACATCCTTCCCATAGTATGGCACCCAGAGCTGTCCACAATATTCTAGCTGAGGTCTAACTAGTGTCTTGTACAAGGTCAGCATAACCTCCTTTCTCTTGTACTCATGCCTCTATTAAATAACATGCCTCTAATAAAGCCCAAAGTACTATTCCCGACTAGGCAGTTCACGGCTCTAGTTGAGGAGCTGTTTGTCGCGGCGGGAGGGGGGATTAAAAGGGGCAAAATGTACAGACTGTATACTTTAGCTCCGCAGCACGGTAGCATGGTGGTTAGCATAAATGCTTCACAGCTCCAGGGTCCCAGGTTCGATTCCCGGCTGGGTCACTGTCTGTGCGGAGTCTGCACGTCCTCCCCGTGTGTGCGTGGGTTTCCTCCGGGTGCTCCGGTTTCCTCCCACAGTCCAAAGATGCGCGGGTTAGGTGGATCGGCCATGCTAAATTGCTCTTAGTGTCCTAAAAAATAAGGTTAATGGGGGGGGTTACTGGCATAGGGTGGATGCGTTAGGGTGATCATTGCTCGGCACAACATCGAGGGCCGAAGGGCCTGTTCTGTGCTGTACTGTTCTATCTTCTATCTATCTACTATGCTTTAATAACAGTTCTCTCCCATCTGTCTGGCCACCTTCCTCAATGATCTATGAACATAAAATCCAAGACTCTATGGGTGTATAACAGCACAGAGAGGGGCTCTTCAGCCCATAGTATCTGCACCAGCCATCAAGCATCTATCTACTTTAATCCCATTTTCCAAGACTTGGTACGTAGCCTTGTAAGTTATGGTGATTCAGATGCTCATCTAAATGCTTCCTAAAAGCTGCGAGGGTTCCTGTCTTTACCACCCTTTCAGGCAGCAAATCTCCCCACCCTCTGGGTGAAAAAGGTTCTCCTCAAATCCCTTCAAAATCTCCTGCGACCCCTAGTTATTGACTCCTCTACGAAAGGGGAAAAGTTGCTTCCCATCTACCTCATGTATGTCTTTCATAATTTTGTATACCTCAATCAGGTCCCCCCTCAGCCTTCAATGCTGTATGCAGAACAACCCCAGACTAATCAGTCTCTCTTCATAGCTGAAACGCTCCTGCCCACATAATATCCTGGCGAATCTCCTTTCACCCTCTCCAGTGAAATCATATCCTTCCTACAGCGTGGTGACCAGAATTGCACATAGTGCTCTAGCTGTGACCTAGCAAGCGTTTTAGAAGGTGGAAAAGAGGTCTGAACAATTCCCATCCACCACCACTCTCCTCCGCCTGGCTGAACTCGTTCTATCGCTCAACAACTTCTCCTTTAACTCATCCCACTTTCTCCAAATCAAAGTGTAGCAATGGGTACCCGCATGGGTCCTAGCTACGCTTGCCTTTTTATGGGGTGTGTGGAACATTCCTTGCTCCAGGCCTACCTGGGTCCCCTCCCACAACTCCTTTACCGGTACATCGATGACTATTTTCGTGCCGCTTCATGCTCTCTTCCAGACCTGGAAAAATTCATCAACTTCACTTCCAGTTTCCACCGCTCCATCATTTTCACCTGGTCCATCTCAGGCACTTCCCTTCCCTTCCTTGACCTTTCTGTCTCATTTCCGGCAATAAACTACTAATATCCATTACAAGCCCACTGACTCCTACAGCTATCTGGACTACAGCTCTTCACACTCTACACCCTGTAAGGACTCCATCCCTTTCTCTCAGCTCCTTCACCTCTGTCACATTTGTTCTGATGATGTTGCATTTGTTCCGATGCCAATGTGGTGCTTCGAAAATATGTTTTTCCCTACCTTTTCCTACCTACAGTTGTTGACAGGGCCCAACAGCGCGTGGTCCACCTCCCGCGCCAGAACAAGGATAGAGTCCCCCTCGTTCTCACATTCCACCCCACCAGCCTCCGTATGCAAAGCATAATCCTCCACCATTTTCGCCAACTCCAGCATGATGCCACCACCAGACACATCTTCCCTTCTTTTCCTCTGTCAGCATTCTGCAGAGACCGTTCCCTCCGGGATAATCTAGTCCACTCCTCCACCATACCCAATACCTCTCTCATCACCCATGGCACCTTCCCATGTAAAAGATTTAACACCTGCCCCTTTACCTCTTCCATGCTTAACATCCCAGGCCCAAACACTCATTCCAGGATTTAGATTTATGGTCACGTGTACTGAGGTACAGTGAAAAGCATTGTTCCGTGTACAGTCTAGGCAGATCATTCCACACATGAAAAAACATGGGGCATATAAATACAAAATGTAAATACATAGATATCCTACTTCCCTTCTTGAATAATGGTACCATATTCTCCTCCCTCACCTCACACAGGAGGCTAGGATACATCTCATCTAGGTCTCTTAAGCCCACTAAAATCGCTAATATCTCCTCACTCCCAACATAAATTTGTTCAATTATATCACTCAAGTATCTCTGCTCCTGTGCCCACTTTAGGAATTTTACCCATATTTTATATTGTCTCTCCGTGTTCTTCGTACCAAAATGCAACATCTCTACATTGAACTTCATCTGCCACCTATCTGCCCACTCCACCAATTTGTCTATGTTCTTTTGAAGTCTGTTTACGGGTGTGGTGTTTTGACTGGTTTCTTTTCAGTGAATTGCACCTCTCTCCCATGTTACTAAAAATTATAGAAAGTTCAAGAGGAAGACACTTACTCTTGCAGTAAATCTCTCCTTCCTTTTCAGTCATAGTGGTCGACTCCAAGCTCTTCCTGCACTTTGCACATTGGAAACAGTTCTTGTGCCACGGCTGATGGGGGAGAAATAGCTGAAAGATCTTTCAGTAATTAAATGGCAACAATTACTTTGTCTTTTTCCTTCACACCATTGACTATCTGCCAGAAATACGTCATTTGGTTATAAACCAATTTGGGACATTCCCACATTATGGAAGGTGCTTATAAATATAAGCCTAGGGCAGCATGGTGGCGCAGTGGTTCGCACTGCTACCTCATGGCGCCTAGGTCCCAGGTTCGATCCCGGCTCTGGGTCACTGTCCGTGTGGAGTTTGCACATTCTCCCCGTGTTTGCGTGGGTTTCGCCTCCACAACGCAAAGATGTGCAGGGTAGGTGGATTGAACAAATAGGAGAACAGAAGGAAGCCACTTGTTCCAAAATACTTGAGCTAGCCATTTGACGAAAGAGCTATCCAAATTCACCCACTCCCCTACTGTCTCCCCTTCTTAGGCCTGATTACGTTTTTTCCTATCCAAGTATTTATCACTGCTCTTTTCAGAGTTACTATTGAATCTGCTTCATCTGTGCACCACTTGGCTATATAAAGCTGGTAAAATGTTATTTAAGTGGATGCATTAAATCTTTCCCTCACCCCAATTCTCTCAGTGTGTGTGTGTGTCAAATTTTTTGCAGTCACAGAATGGTTACAGTGGAGATGGAGGCCTTCATTGCACTCCCTCTCTGGCAAGTATATCCTTCCTTAAATATGGAGACCAAAACTGTACACAATACTCCAGGTGTTGCTTCACCAAGACTCTGTAATAGCTGCAAGACTTGTTTTTATTTTTGTTTTCTTCATTTACGGGATGTGGGTGTCGCTGGCCAGACCAACATTTATTGCCCATCCCCAATTGTCCTTCAGAAGGCGGTAATGAGCTTTACCAGAATGGATCCAGGGATGGGAGGATTCGGTTACAAGGTTAGATTGGAACAGCGGGCATTGCTCCCCTTGGTGCAAAGGAGATTGAGGAGAGATTTAATAGACGTGTGCAAGGTCATGACAGGTTTAGATAAGTTGACAAGGAAAAGCGGTTTCCATAAAGGAATTTGGGAGACACAGATTTAAGATTTTGGACAAGAGATAGAGAATGTGAGGAAGAACCTTTTTTTTTTACACAGTGAGTGGCAATGACCTGGAACTCGCTGCCCACGAGGATGGGGAGCGGGGAGCAGAGGCAATCAATTATTTCAAAAGGAAATTGGATGGGCGTTTGAAGGAAATAAACTGAGCAGGGGTGCGGCACTGACGGGATTGTTCTACAGGGGAACGAGCATAGACTCAAAGGGCCGAATTGTCGTCTCCTGTCCGGTAATGACTCTACTACTCATTAGTGGGAATCTGGAACTTTCTGTGGAGCAAGGATAGGTGGTGAGGATGAACTGCCATATTCTAACTGTTAGACAATTGGTGAAGCAGACACAAGGAGCTGAATGGCCTCCCCCTGTTCCCAGTGTTCTGGGCTGTAAGTTGTGTTCTGGGCTGTAAGTTGTGTTCCAGGCAAATCAATTCAGAGATAGAAAAGGACAAACTGCATTTTTATAGCACCTTTCACAACCTCAGGAAATTTACAACCATTGAGGTAGTTTGAGGTACAGCCACTGTTGTAATGTCAGAAACACAATAGCCAATTTGTACACAGCAAGATCCCACAAACAAGAATTAAATAAATGACTGAATCTTCAGTTTTTAGTGTTTCTTGGGACACTGGGGTTCCCTCGAATAATTTCCTGGGATTCCTTACGGGACAGACGTGGCTTCAGGTTTTATCTGAAAGGAGGCATCTCCAGCAGCCCAGCCATTGCGCCGCCCGGCCCCGCCGGCAGCTCAGCACTAGCACAGTGACGGTTTTTTAACATTAATATATGGGATGTGGGCATCACTGGCTAGGCCAGTACTTATTACCAATCCCTAATTGCTTTTGAGAAAGTGGTGGGAGATTCCTTCTTGAAGCGCTGCAGTCCCTGTGGTGAAGGTACACCCACAGTGGCTATTATGCTGCAGTCTGTGGTGGAACGTGAAGCTACAACCCCTGGTTCAGCAGTCAGAATGTTACACCCGGAGTCACAGCTGACAGGTAATAAAGACATACTGCAACATCTATTAAGTTGGACACAATCAAATCCTTACCTTTCCAGCACCAATAATCTTCTCTGCAGCATAAACGGAATCCCCACACCGGGAACATTTATCCACACCCTCAAACTTCTGGGCAAATTTGGATGTATTTACGTTGGTTGTTGGCCGGTGAGGTTGTGCACTATGGAGTTAAACAACCAAGAGTTGACACAAGTCATTCTTTCAACACTAACAGCTACACAGTACATTATCCTTTCTTTCTATCCCATTCCCCATTAACATATATTCTCTTTGGTCACTTAATTGTATCACAATTATTATTCAGAACTTTCAGCACAGAAACAGGCCATTCAGCCCAACTGGTCGATGCTAGCGTTTATGCTCCACATAAGCCTCCTCTTCCTGTCATCATATCCTTTTCTTGCATTTATTCAGCTTCCCCTTAAATTTATTGACACTATTCACCCTGTGGGAGCGAGTTCCATATTCTTACCACGCTCTGGAAAATAAGCTTCACCTGAATTCCCAATTGGATTTATTAGTGACTCTCTGATATGGATGGTCACAAGTTCTGATCTTGCTATAGGTAGAAATATATTTCCCTATTTGAATCCTTTCATTATACTAGAGAACACAACTTCAGTTTGTTCAGACTCTCCTGATGGTTATAACCCCTCAGTTCTGCTACTGTCCTTGTCAATCGTTTCTTTTAAAATACACATCTTTTCCTGTGCCTGTGTATCCATTTTATAACTTGGAGATCTGAACTGTGCAACAATGGGATATTAAATAAGAATACTTAATAAAGAACAAAATGTTCCTGCTTTTTCAGGAAAGGCTGGAGTGACATGGCTGCCAGCAATTTCCTTGGAATTCTACCAAATTGACCGACGGATGCCAGAAAAATCCTGGCCTGACGGGATTTCTGGGTCACCGCCATCAGAGGCTGATGAGAAGAACGGGTGAGGAATTTCCTGATGCAAGTAGAATTGCATCTTTCGAAGCCACAGCTCATTGCAAAGCCACTTTACAACCAGTTAAGTATGTGTTTCAACGTGGGGAAAGGAAAGGAAAGAAATTCCTGAAGGCCTGCATCCAGTCAGAGCCCATGCACGACTCCAATGCTACAGCAACTTGCATGAAGCTCAACTCTAGGAAGCTAAATGGGCGATTTCCCCATCACCTCGGGGACATTTTTTAAATGCTGGCCTTGCCATCGAAGGCACTCCCCCAAAAATGGTTAGAAGAAGCCAATCAGCACTGAAGCATTTAAATGAATGTTGAAATCATTAAAAAGCCTCTTGATCTTCAGAAGCTGTAGAGATTACTTTGATTCGCACTTTCCCCAGCTTTATGTTACATCCAGAACATTGGCGCAGCATCACTTACTTCTGAACGATGATGCCCAGTCTTTCTCCCCTGTCCATACTCAAAGTGCCAGCTCCTTGTCCATATCCATAGCCTTTTGGCCCATACTTCTTCCCATAGCAGGACTGGCAGTAAATTTCCTTGCCATGGATTGCCATTGTTGTACTGTCAAGACCTTTCCTGCAAACCACTAGTGAGAAGGCAGGGACGTTTAGATCATCACAGTTTTAAACACACTCAGGGCTGCTGTGAAAGGCCCTAGGAGATTTTACAATGTTAAAGTCACAATATAAATGCAAGTTGCTGTTGAATCAACTCTCAATCCAAGTGAAAACGTCACTTTGTTTTGTAAGTCGCTGTCAGTTATTGGCACACTTGGATTGAGTCAATAATATCATTTGCTTCAGGAAACAAAAGGGGGAAAACATTGAAGGGAGAAAAAAAGGACACTACTTCAGCCTGTTCAAACTTGAACAAACATACGAAGAGCGAGCAGGAGTAGACCATTCAGCCCTTGAGCCTGCTCTGCATTTAATAAGATCGCGGCTGATCCGATAGTGATCTCAACCTCATGTAATTGCCTACCCCCGATAACCTATCGCGCACAACCTATCACACTCTTGCTTAGCAAAAATCTACCCACCTCGGCCATAAAAATATTCACAGATCTGCTTCCACTGCCTTCTCAGGAAGGGAGTTCCAAAGACTCACAACCCTCTCGCCTCATCTCCGTTTTAAATGGGTAACCCCCTTCTTTTAAAAATTTAGAGTACCCAATTAAAGGGCAATTTAGCGTGGCCAATCCAACTACACTGCGCTTCTTTTTGGGTTGTGGAGGTGAGACCCATGCAGACACGGGAGAATGTGCAACTCCACATGGGCCGGGATCGAACCGGAGCCCTTGGCGCCGTGAGGCAGCAGTGCTAACCACTGTGCTGCCCCACCCCCTTATTTTTAAACCATGACCGAGTTCTAAATTCTCCCACAAGAGGAAATATCCTCTCCACGTCAAGAGCCCTCAGGATCTTATATGTTTCAATCAAGTCGCCTTTCTAAATTCAGTGGATACAAGCCTAGCCTGTCGAACCTTCCCTCATAAGACAACCCACCCATTTCAGGTATGAATCTGGTAAACCTTCTCTGAACTGCTTCCAAGACATTTACATCCTTCCTTAAATAAGGTGACCAAAACAGTACTCCAGATGTGATCTCACTCGTGCTCTTTACAACTAAAGCATAACCTCCCAACTTGTGTTCAATTCTCCTCGCAACAAACAATAACATTCTATTAGCTTTCCTAATTACTTGCTGCACCTGCATACGAGCCTTTTGTAATTTGTGCATTAAGACACCCAGCCACCTCTCATCTCACAGCATTCCTTCAGAATCTTTTAGTCATCCTTTGCTGTTCTTCATATTTTGTCCAATTTTCTGACCCGTCTTTGAACAAGTATAAGGTTTTTTTTAAGTTTTGATACTATCTTTAAACTTTCTCGTTATCCACGAATGGTGGGCCTGTCCCTTGGACTTTTTCTTATTCGTTGGAATTATCTATTCTATGCATTCGGAAATATCCCTTTAAATGCCTGTCACAGCATTTTTATTGACATATCCTTTAATCTAATTAGACTCACTTTAGCCAGTTCAACTTTTATGCTCTCATAATTGTCCTTATTTTAGTTTAAAAACAATCTTAGACCCACTCCCCTTTCCTTTAAACTGGATGTAAAATTCAGTCATATTATGATCACTGTTACCCTTCACTCTGACCTTATAAATTAATCCCATCAGTTGCACAATAGCCTGTTCTCTAGTTGGCTACACAATGTGCTATTCTAATATACTATAAACATTCAATGAACTCTTCATTCACACTTCCTTTGTCCATCTGACTTTCCCAGTCTATTTGTACACTAAAATCTCCTATTATTATCGCAGTGACTTTCTGACAAGCTCCAGAGCAAGAGCCACCCCTCCACCTTTTCCTCGCTGTCTGTCCCTCCTAAATATCCTGAACCCTTTAATATTCAGATCCCAATCCACGTCCTTCTGCAGCCATGTCTCAATAATGGCTATCAAATCATACTTATTTATTTATATGTGCGCTTTCAGGTCATCTATTTTGTTTCAAACGCTTCATGCATACAGAGCTTTTAGTTTATCATATTATTCTTTTTATCTGTTGATTTACCGTTAGAGTTGTACTCTCCATCCCTTCCCGTCACTGTCTATTTTCCACTTCTCGTAAAAATACCTTTCTCGTTTGCCTTGTCTACTCTTTACATCTTCCCAAAATAGATCTTTTACATTCACTATTTAGTTTTAAACCCTCTCTAATTCTATAGTTATGTGGCTCGCAAGAGCATCAGTCCCAACATGGTTCAGGTGTAGACCATCCCAACGGTGTAGCTCCACTTTCCCCAGTATTGGTGCCAGTGCCCCATGAACTAGAACCCACCTCTCTTACACTAAGTCTTTCAGCCGCACATTCATATCTCTAATCTGTTTGTGCAATGCCAATTTGCACCAGGAATTATTACCTTTGAGGTTCTGCTTCTTAATTTAGTACGAAGGTCCAAATACTGATGTGCAGAGCCTCTTTCTTCATCTTTCCCATGTTCTTGGTACCTACATAGACCATGATGACTGGGTCCTCCCCCTCCAGTTGCAAGTTCCTCTCCAGCCCCAAATAGGTGACCCAAACCCTGGTACTGGGCAGGCAACACAGTTGGCTGGACTCCGGCTCTTTGCTGCAGAAAACAGTGTTTATCCCCCTCACTATACTGTTCCATATTACCATTCTTTATTACTCTCCCCCGTTGAATGGCTTCCTGTATCACGGTGCCATGGTCAGTTATCTCATCCACCTTGCAGCCCCCACTCTCATCAAAACAAGCTGAAAGAATCTCAATTCTGTTGGACAATTGCAAAGGTCAAGGCTCCAGCACTCCTGGCCTCTGGGTCCCCTTATCTGCCTCACTGCAGTCACACCTTCTTGTCCCTGACTGGCCAAATCAGAAGACCCTATCCTAAGGGGTGTGACCGTCTCCGGGGATAAAGTGTTCAGGTAACCTTCCCCCTCCCTGATGTGCCAATGTCTGCAGCTCAGCCTCCAGCTCAATAACCCAAAGCCGCAATTCCTCAAACTGCAAACGCTTACTGCAGATGTGTTTGCCCTGGATCACACAGGTATCTAGAAGCTCCCACATGCTGCAATCACAGCACAACCCTCCCATCTTCAAAAGGTGTCAATTAATTAATAATTAATAAAGCCTAAAGTTTTGGCGCTGCCAGTAAACTTTACAATACTATCTTTGCATCTTCTCTAGCACTGTATGCCTTATGTTTCGCCCGATATCCATGTCTATGTAATGTCCTGTGTTTTTTCATGTATGGAACGATCTGCCTAAAAGGATGCAGAACAATACTTTTCACTGTACCTCGGTACACATGACAATAAATCTAAATCAATATTGATAAAGCCCAGTTCTTACAAGCGATATAAATATCAGTTTCTAATAATACTGATTTACACCTCCACTCCTCCCTTCCACCAAACCCCTCACTGAGCACACTTTACTTCTTACAGTAAACCTAACCTAGAGCACCCCTTTTTGCCCTATGCACCGAATTCCATAATATACTCACTCAGTCTCCGCCTCACTCAGGCTGAAGTCTCCCTTTCCTGACCATGCACCTCTTACTGACTCCCATAGGCCAGAGATTGATTCAAAAATCACAATTCAAACTGCAACTCTGAACAACATTTCTTCATGGCTTCGATAATTGGATACAAGGTTCAGCTATTTCGGACCTTTCCTATATAATTGCAATGATTTGCAGCACTTTGTTAAACTGTGCTCGTCCTTTTACTAAATTATCAATTGCACATTATGACTGAAATATTCAAACTACAAGCTGTGCCATTGAGACAAAACATTTCTGGAACTATTGAGGGGAGCATTAGTAACATTAGGATTTGGAGGAGACTATTCAGGCCCTTTGGACTCACCCTATCCCATCCCATTAGATCTTGGTTGACCTATACCTCAACTCCATTTTCCTGCCTTTGCTCCACATCCTTAGTTGATGGGTTGCAAAGGCTCACAACAAAGAGGTTTGCAGGATATAAAGTGACCCAAATTTCCTCGTACCAAATAGTTCCCTCACGTGAAGCAAAAGAGGTTATTTATTCTCTTTGGATTGCCGGAGAGACACAAGTCCAAGCTGATTGAACAACCAATACTATTTCATTTATTAATCCGAGTTTATCTCTTTATTATTTGGATCCGATGATGCATTAGTCTACGTTTTCACACATACCACTTCCTAGAAGATCCAAATCTGTTCCTCACTCCCTCAAATCAAACCTACCTGTCCAAATTTGGCTACAGTTACTTGGTGGAAAACTGAGACACCGGTGTCAGGTTCAGTGAGCAGAGAGTACGGAGGGAATGAATCAGGAACTTGGTTCTAACATTCCACCAGGTCTCATTTCAGTGATTTGGCTGAAAAGACAGCAGCTTCTGCCTTTCAGCAACATTCTTTAAGAAGTAGAAGATGGTTCAATAAAATCAAATTACTGCAGATGCTGGAAATCTGAAATAGAAACAGAAAATGCTGGAAAACCTAAGCAGGTCTGGCGGTATCTGCGGAGAGAGAAACAGAAGCCGGAATTTTCTGGCCGTTCACGCCGGCAGGATCTTTCGGTCCCATCGATTGCACACCCCAGGCGGTTGTTTCCCGGGGGGGGGGGGGGGGGGGGGGGGGGGGGGGGTGAGGGATGCATTCAACGGGACGGGAAGCCCTGTTGACAACAGTGTGACCAGAAGATCCCGCTGCCAGCCATTGGCGGGCTGCCTACGCGGAACACGCGAGTTGCGCGGAACATCCTGCCGCAAGGTTACGGTTTTGAGTCTGCATGACTGCTCTTCAGAAAATATTTAAAGTATTTACAAAGTGGAGTATCACTCGAGAGGATGAATATTTACTTGTCAACATCTACAACTGAACAATACAAAACTGCCTTCATTGAAAAGATCCCACAAAGAACTTTTTGTGTTATAGAATACAGCCCTGACCAAGAAAACTATTTCAAAAGATTTGTAAAAAAAATCTCTCATGAAAGTAAACCTTCATTGATAGCCTCCTTGAAGTTATTTGGCACGACTAGTGGTAGTGTGCATTAGAGACGGATTATTTTGTTATGACACCACACACTTATTATTTCTGCGCTGATGGGTGATTAATGCAGAGCAGGAGTCAAAGCAAAAAAGAACAGCCTTGCAGATAACTAGCCACCAAACTATTGGGATCAGTGAACTTAAATAAATTATTTTTATTAATTTAGTGCATCCAATTATTTTTTTCAGTTAAGGAGCAAATTTAGCGTAGCCAATCCACTGACCCTGCACATCTTTTTAGGTTGTGGGGGTGAGACCCATGCAGACACCGGGAGAATGTGCAAACTCCACATGGACAGTGGGGCCAGGATCGAGCCGGGTCCTCGGCGCCGTGAGGCAGCAGTGCGAACCACTTGTGACTCCATGCCATCCTCAGTGACATTAAATTTGATGTTGCAAAAATCAATTGTTGCTGTTATTAAAATCCAATAACGGTGGAATAAAAATAGCAAAAGGATAGAAATGTACAGCAGGTGGAAGTCAAATCTTAACCCCTGACCCCAGTTTCCCTTTCAAATACTAATAAACCAAGTGCATTCTGTCACCTGTTATTTACACTTACAGATCTGGGCACTTGATGGCAATTAAGGACATGAAAAGCCACCAGATTATTTGGTAATAGATTCACACTTGAGGCTGCAACACAACAGTCTGTAATATTGAGTTGCAACTTGCACCATGGAGGTGCACCCTTACATGACCAACTTCCACAAAATAGTCCCGTGCCCCAGAATGGTTTCCAAAATCTTCTCCAATCTTTTTTCTCGCCCCAGCCCTCTTGCGTGCTCAAAGCTTTATTCACTTTCCTTACCGAATGCATGGAAAAGGGACAAACAGCAGTTACTGGAGTGTCAAATACTGTTCCTTCTACCTTTTACCCCTTCTCCTTCAGTCTTTCGGAATTAAACATTTCTGAATTGGGGGAAGGCTGATTTTTATAGGATAAAAATATAGGAGAAGTAGGCTGCAAGGGTTGGGCACACTGGATATGTGGAGCTTGTTCAAGGAACAGCTATTGCATGTTCTTGATAAGTACGTACCAGTCAGGCAGGGAGGAAGGGGTCGAGCGAGGGAACCGTGGTTTACCAAAGAAGTGGAATCTCTTGTTAAGAGGAAGAAGGAGGCCTATGTGAAGATGAGGCGTGAAGTTTCAGTTGGGGCGCTTGATAGTTACAAGGAAGCGAGGAAGGATCTAAAGAGAGAGCTGAGACGAGCAAGGAGGGGACATGAGAAGTCTTTGGCAGGTAGGATCAAGGAAAACCCAAAAGCTTTCTATAGGTATGTCAGGAATAAAAGAATGACTAGGGTAAGAGTAGGGCCAGTCAAGGACAGTGGTGGGAAGTTGTGTGTGGAGGCTGAGGAGATAAGCGAGATACTAAATGAATACTTTTCGTCAGTATTCACTCAAGAAAAAGATAATATTGAGGAGGAGAATGCTGAGACCCAGGCTATTAGAATAGATGGCATTGAGGTGCGTAGGGAAGAAGTGTTGGCAATTCTGGACAAGGTGAAAATAGATAAGTCCCCGGGGCCGGATGGGATTTATCCTAGGATTCTCTGGGAAGCCAGGGAAGAGATTGCTGAGCCTTTGGCTTTGATTTTTAGGTCATCATTGGCTACAGGAATAGTGCCAGAGGACTGGAGGATAGCAAATGTGGTCCCTTTGTTCAAGAAGGGGAGTAGAGATAACCCCGGTAACTATAGGCCGGTGAGCCTCACGTCTGTGGTGGGTAAAGTCTTGGAGAGGATTATAAAAGATACGATTTATAATCATCTAGATAGGAATAATATGATTAGGGATAGTCAGCATGGTTTTGTGAAGGGTAGGTCATGCCTCACAAACCTTATCGAGTTCTTTGAGAAGGTGACTGAACAGGTAGACGAGGGTAGAGCAGTTGATGTGGTGTATATGGATTTCAGTAAAGCGTTTGATAAGGTTCCCCACGGTCGGCTATTGCAGAAAATACGGAGGCTGGGGATTGAGGGTGATTTAGAGATGTGGATCAGAAATTGGCTAGTTGAAAGAAGACAGAGAGTGGTAGTTGATGGGAAATGTTCAGAATGGAGTTCAGTTACGAGTGGTGTACCACAAG